>NW_010358187.1:0-97882 GCF_000414095.1 Morus notabilis | reverse complement strand
ACCCCCTACCCCCCCCCCCCCCCCCCAAACGGAGATGGGGTGGGTATGGAGATAGTTCTAGAGGGTGGGGATAGGGATGGTAAATCATTTTCCATCCCCGCCTCGCCCATTGCCATCCTTAGATTTGACATTACCTCCTATATTTCAAAATTGAATAATTAGCGTGGTTAGTCCTTAAACTTTTTAGTAAACAACAATTTAGTCTCTATTCTTTTAATTTTGACAAAATTAATGGTCTAATCCTAAATTCTTAAAATATCGGTAATTAATATATTTTTATTTATTTACATTTGAGCCTTATCCTTAAGATGTTTTAGAGATGTCAATTGGGTCGGGCTGTCCACCGAGCAAAATAGCACGACTCAAAAAATTTTAGGCCAAGCATGGCACAACATGAGATTATAATGAACCAAACTAAGCACAAGTACGTGAGTTTGACACGACATGATATGACAACAAGCACGAACACATGCTTGATGGGCCTGCACGGTGAATATAATTTTTTCACATAATTTACGTTGTTGTTACATATTTAAGAAATTATATATCTACATAAATAAAATTAATTCATGTAACATAAACAACTTTAAATGATTTGCATTAATTTTCTTTATTTTAACCATGGCAACAATCAACCAAAAAAAATTACTGTATAAAAAATATTATATATCATATAAAAATTGATTTTAAACGACTCAATAGTTCAATAGCCGGTTCAAAGACTATTGTGTCTAGCATGAGTACAACATGAGCACGAATATATTTGGGCGCATAGGCCGAGCCAGTCCTAGTATTTTAAATCTTGGGCTAGTACAAGCACGATAGGAAATTTCGGTGAAGAAGCGGCGGCGGCGGTGGAGAAGGAGAGGGAAAGGGGCGGCGGCGGCGGCGACAGCGGCGGTGGACGTGGTGGAGGATGAGAGGAGAGAGAATAATTTGTTGGTGGCGCCGCCCATTTTCAGATAGCTGTAAACCCTATCGCCGGCTTTTACTGGCTGTGGTCCAGAATCGGTGCCTTGTGTGGGTGTTTAGGCTTCTAGTTCATTTTACAATCTACTCTATATAAATATCTGCCATTGCGTTGCAAGAGCTTATCATTTCTGATAACTTTTTACAGACTTTTCCTTTAAAAAAATAAAAAATAAAAAATAAAAAAGATTTTAACCAGATTTAACAGTTAAAATATTGATCTTATAGATTGGACGATCTACCGAAGAGATTATTGCTCAGTTGTATTTTTGAGTTATGATGACTTGAGTGTAGATTTTGAGTTGAATTTGAGTTATAACTTGAGTTTGTGTTTGGTTGTCTACATTTAAGTTATGGTTTAAGATGAGAATCGTTTTAAGTTTGTGTTTGGTTGTCTATATTTGAGTTATTATTTGAGATGAGAATCTTTTTGAGTTTATGTTTTGAGTGTGTCAAAACTTGAGTTTGTATTTAAATAATAAGAAGCTCCACATTAACAAATAATGAAAAAAAAAAAAAAACAGTTGTTGAAGTTTAATAGAGGTAATCAGGTAATAAAGGTAATCATCCCTCAATCACGTATAGTTAACCCAAATTTTACAGAATCTTTTTTTAATAATAGATGGGGGTTTAACTAGGGATGGCAATATTATTTTTAGGCACAAGGAAGATTTGTACTAAATAAAGCAAAAATTGATGATAATAATCGAATATAAGGATGAAAAAAGGGACAAAATTTTATTCTCTAATCTTAGCAGGTCGGGGACGGAAAAAGTACTCCTAAACTCACCTCGTCTCCATATACATATGTTATATATAATATAATATATTATATAAAAATATACATAATATACTTTTTGCATATCTATTAATTATTATTTTTAATAACTTTTATTGGCTCTATATATATATATATATTTTTTTTGCATATGTTTTGAATTTAGTTTGTATTGAAAAACCTTTAATTTCAATCAAACTTATATTAACTTTCTACTCTATTTTTGCTTTAAGTTACAGTACTTTTAAATACTTAATTACATTTGATGGAGAATAAAATGGGTATGAGGAACGCCCCTAACCCCTAACCACCACCCAAACGGAGATGGGGTGGGTATGGAGATAGTTCTAGAGGGTGGGGATAGGGATGGTAAATCATTTTCCATCCCCGCCTCGCCCATTGCCATCCTTAGATTTGACATTACCTCCTATATTTCAAAATTGAATAATTAGCGTGGTTAGTCCTTAAACTTTTTAGTAAACAACAATTTAGTCTCTATTCTTTTAATTTTGACAAAATTAATGGTCTAATCCTAAATTCTTAAAATATCGGTAATTAATATATTTTTATTTATTGACATGTGAGCCTTATCCTTAAGATGTTTTAGAGATGTCAATTGGGTCGGGCTGTCCACCGAGCAAAATAGCACGACTCAAAAAATTTTAGGCCAAGCATGGCACAACATGAGATTATAATGAACCAAACTAAGCACAAGTACGTGAGTTTGACACGACATGATATGACAACAAGCACGAACACATGCTTGATGGGCCTGCACGGTGAATATAATTTTTTCACATAATTTACGTTGTTGTTACATATTTAAGAAATTATATATCTACATAAATAAAATTAATTCATGTAACATAAACAACTTTAAATGATTTGCATTAATTTTCTTTATTTTAACCATGGCAACAATCAACCAAAAAAAATTACTGTATAAAAAATATTATATATCATATAAAAATTGATTTTAAACGACTCAATAGTTCAATAGCCGGTTCAAAGACTATTGTGTCTAGCATGAGTACAACATGAGCACGAATATATTTGGGCGCATAGGCCGAGCCAGTCCTAGTATTTTAAATCTTGGGCTAGTACAAGCACGATAGGAAATTTCTTTGAACCAAACCAAACACGTAACAAAATATGTATGGCTCTAGCCGAATATGGTCCAGGCTGACACGACACAACATAATTCAAAATTTATAATGTTTTACTTATTTTAGCATAATTATTGTATGTTTATTTTCTTATATGATAGAGTTTTCCCATTGAAATAAGAGTGAGATTAAATTTTCCTATTTAAGACTTTTTTTTTTCTTTGATTGCTATTTTAAGACTCGGGAGAGAGCGTTTATTTATCATTCAATTTTGATTATTTAAGGGGAGTTTTTTTTCGTGTGATCATAAACTGTCTATTATGCATATTTTTTAATTTAATTTTAACCAGATTTAACAGTTAAAATATTGATCTTATAGATTGGACGATCTACCGAAGAGATTATTGCTCAGTTGTATTTTTGAGTTATGATGACTTGAGTGTAGATTTTGAGTTGAATTTGAGTTATAACTTGAGTTTGTGTTTGGTTGTCTACATTTAAGTTATGGTTTAAGATGAGAATCGTTTTAAGTTTGTGTTTGGTTGTCTATATTTGAGTTATTATTTGAGATGAGAATCTTTTTGAGTTTATGTTTTGAGTGTGTCAAAACTTGAGTTTGTATTTAAATAATATTTTAATAAAAACTTAGGCTCCGTTCATTTCACCGATTCGAGTTTAAAATTTGAGTTTTGTTATAGCAGTCACATCTAACTTTTTTGTTACAGTAAAAAGCTCTCACATAAAGTCATATATCAACTCAAATTAAAAACTCGAATTAGCAAACTAAACATGCCCTCAATAATGATGAAAAATTTTAATAGGGTATATGGGCATGGTTTTATTCATCTTTTCATTGTGAACGCATAAAAAAAATTTCAATCAGAATTAAAACGAAAAAGTTATAATATTTTTAAAAATAGAAAAAATATTGTTTATTAACTTGGATTTGAATTTAAGAACAGAAAACAATTTCAAACTCAAGTTAAAATTTAAATTTAAACTCTAATTTAAACTCAAATTTAAACTCAAATTTTAATTTTAATTTAAGTTCAATTTTTTTTTGAATTTGAATGCAATCGGAGTCCTACGTTATTTAAGAACATTAGGGCTTATTCTTTTCGCTGATTCGAGTTTTGTTACAGTAAAAAACTCTCAAAAATAGTCACATATAACTTTTTTATCACAATAAAAAATTATCACACAACATCATATCCCAACTCGGTATTTTAATAAAAACTTAGGCTCCGTTCATTTCACCGATTCGAGTTTAAAATTTGAGTTTTGTTATAGCAGTCACATCTAACTTTTTTGTTACAGTAAAAAGCTCTCACATAAAGTCATATATCAACTCAAATTAAAAACTCGAATTAGCAAACTAAACATGCCCTCAATAATGATGAAAAATTTTAATAGGGTATATGGGCATGGTTTTATTCATCTTTTCATTGTGAACGCATAAAAAAAATTTCAATCAGAATTAAAACGAAAAAGTTATAATATTTTTAAAAATAGAAAAAATATTGTTTATTAACTTGGATTTGAATTTAAGAACAGAAAACAATTTCAAACTCAAGTTAAAATTTAAATTTAAACTCTAATTTAAACTCAAATTTAAACTCAAATTTTAATTTTAATTTAAGTTCAATTTTTTTTTGAATTTGAATGCAATCGGAGTCCTACGTTATTTAAGAACATTAAGGCTTATTCTTTTCGCTGATTCGAGTTTTGTTACAGTAAAAAACTCTTAAAAATAGTCACATATAACTTTTTTATCACAATAAAAAATTATCACACAACATCATATCCCAACTCAAAATAAAAAAACCTCGTACATTCATTTTTCTGCTTAATAAATTTGGGTCATCATTCTAGAATTCATTATAGAAGTAGAACCAAAAGTTTTCGCCACAACAGCCATGGACGAAGCACAAGAACACAACAACAACAACAATAATTGGAGCGAATCGGTGGAGGATCTGGCGGCGGCCGGAGACGCAGACGCCGCAATCTCTCTCTTGGAATCCGTGATTTCCGACCTCAATCCATCGGATTCTCAACTGCCTTCTGCTCTGACCGACTTGGCCAATCTCTACTCCTCCAAAGGCTTCTCTCTCAAAGCCGATCAACTTCACTCTCGCGCTTTCCTCCTCCAGCAACGCCGTTCCTCTTCTGGGTAAAGCCTTTTCCTTTTCTCGCTGCGTTTTGGTTTGTTTGGTTGGTAAGAGAATTTTATTTGATCGTTGTCTTGGATTTTTCTTTACAGTGTTCTGGACGAGGATTTGAAGGAGGAGAAGAAGAAGCAGGGCTTGTCTCCCAACAATTCTCTGCCTTGCGATGAATCTTCAAAGGATGGTAAGGGATTTTCACTAAATTTTACTAGTTTGTATTGGGTAAATAAAATAGTTTTCTTGCGCGGAGTTTGAATTTGGGTATTTGCTTATTTGTGAAGGGAATGTTGAAAAATCGACGAAATTACAGAATGATGCTTCGCCTCAGAATGAGACTTTAGATGATGGTAGGTAGTACTGCTTCTTGATATCTCTCTCTCTAGAGTTTATCTCTAAACAGAATGAACTTTTTTTTTTTTCCCCCCCAATATGAGAGGACTTATCTTATTATAGAACATCAAAAAGCATAAGATTAAGGCCCAGTTAGAGAGCAGGGAACACTCCATTTAGTGAGCTTTCTACAAAAGCTATAGTTGAACTTTCTTATCAACAGGAATTATTAATGGAGGCCTTAACTATTACACACACAAAAAAAAAGGAAGGCCACTTTGTGACTTGAATTTCTATTTTGTTTCGTTTTGTTTTTGTTTTTGTTTTTGTTTTGTTTTTTTTTTTGTTTTTGGTACGCAAACTGCTTTAAAGACCAATGAGCCGAGAGATGTTTGGTCTGTTGTTGGACATTTTAAATGATTTTAGGTGTAAGATTAGTACAGATGTTATTTGAAAGTGACGGAATTTGTGATACCCAAATGCAAACCATGTGATACTCTTATAGATGCTCTAGGTTTCATCTAATTCTTATTTGCAATATATTTTTAGAATGCTTTTAACCATAAGCACCAAGATGGATCTATAGTTATATAACCTTAACGGGAGAGTTTGTGTCTGACTTTTGAAATGCATTCTCCATTATGTTTTATGGCATTCTTAGCTGTACTCCTGCTATTGTCAAGTTATTACAATGTGATTTTGATAAAGTATGATTCTGTGAAACTACAGATTGGGAAGCTATTGCAGATCGCACGCCTGATGAATTACTTTCCTCACAATGTTTGCCTGGAGTATCAGAACTTTCTTTGCAAGATTCCAAAACTAATGCCCCTAAGCAGCGTGGAAGGGGAACATTTTCATATAAAAAACATGAATTGTACAGTGACCATTTGTCTAAGAAGACAGTTAGTGATTATACCGAGGATGAAGATGTTGGTCATGATTTAGAGAGTAATACAGATGTAAGAAAATGTAAGTTCTAAGTCTCCAATAATTCATAGTTTTATAATAGGCGTGTCCATTTTACATGATCATATCACACCACCATTCTCTTCAACTCGAGCTTTAGAATTTTAATTCAGTACGAAGGTCTGCGGTTTGGTTGATTGGATAATATCTGTTATATTTAATTCCTTTCTTCTGATTGTTATTTCATGCAGAAAGATGCATCTTCTCCTCTCCTTACATTCCCATATTTTACCACCCCAAAATCCTTTCCATCTTTTGACATCAATTTGAATTCTGTTAATACAATCCTTAAAGGGTCTTTGATGTGTAATTGTGTATTATGTGGCATTTAGATCGTTCAATTCTTTCTAGTCTTTGTGTATGTTCTTTGTCATGGAATGTAAAATCTGATAATTTATTATTGAACTGTCTTCAGCAATATATGGTACACGTCATGTTCTTATTTTGGCTGATTTCCCCCCAAGCACAAGAACAATAGATCTGGAGAAGCTTTTTGACGATTTTAGAGATCGTGGAGTTGTTATTCGATGGATCAATGATACCACTGCACTCGCAGTATTCCGAACCCCGCCAATTGGTAATTCATATTGTACTTGTTTTTCTTCTTGAAAATATACTAGTGTCATACTGTCAAGTGTCATGAATTTGTTTAATCCTATTATAACTGTCAGTATTGAATTGATTGTGGATGATAAATGGTATTTCACCTAAATCAATCATAATTTGAAATTTCAAACCAAAAATTTGATTATTAATTGTATATCTGACTATCTTGCACTAGTAAGATTAATTAATTAATTAATTTTAATTTTAATTTTTATCTTTGTTTAATCACATTAGCTAGGATTGGTTGTGGTGTCACAACAACCTGCAATGAACACTGATTACATGGTTTGGCAGAAATTATAAAAACAATCTAGCAAATTATACCTCAATGCTGGGATACCTAGCTGTAAAGCTCTAAGCTTTCTAGTATGAAATACTGTACTAGGGGGCATTTGGTATGAGGTAATCTCAGGGATGGGAATGAGAGTCTTTCAGATTCTCATGTTTGGTACAATTATTAGATATTTTTAAAACCCAGGAAAGTGAATCCTATGGGTTTTACATTACCACATTTTGGGGTAATCATAAACCCACCCAATAGGGTATTATTTACTTTCCCAAGAAAGTAATATTACAGGAAAAAATCTGCCCTAACCTTTCTCTCACCCATCTCTTACCACCCATCTCGCCCATCTCTCTCTCTCCCCGTCCAGACCCAGCTTTCTCTCACCCATTTCTTACCAAACCCATCTCGCCCATCTCTCTCTCTCTCTCATCCAGACCCAGACCCAGCACTGCTCTTCCGTCGACCACACCGCCGCCGCCTTCCGATCCACCACACCGTTGCCGGACTATCCTCTGCCGCCACCACCAGAGTATGATTCCTTTTTTCTCTCACTAATGTATTGAGCCCATTAGCATCTGAGCTCTGATCATCGTGGTCAACAGCTTGTCGTAGTGGAGCTCCCGAACAAAGATGAGCGCCGCCAGCTCTTAGTTTGCTCTGGCACCGAATTAGCTCCAGACTTGGACGCCGACAGAAGTACTGCCAGACTTGGATGATTTCTTCCCGATTGCTGTCGATTTGGGCTCCGCCTCCGCGAGCGAGGCCGCTGCTGATTTTAACTGGGCTTGAGAATCCAGGATCCACCACTTCGTTTGAGGCGGCACCGGTAAAATGGAGTGGACAATCACCGCCGCAAACTTTTCCTTCATAGGCGCCACCGTGGCGGAAATAACCGCGAATCTCATTGAAATCATTTAAAATATTTTATACTTTTAAAAACATTACTGTTAATTGTAATTCATTTAAAAAATATATTTTTTTTTAATTCACAACATTCCCATGCACAACCAAACATGGTAATGTAATATTTTTGGGAATTTGAGAAAAATTTCTGTATGGAACCAAGCACAGTAATGTATTATTTATGAGAATCATATTACCCTCTCTCACTTTCTCCGGAATATGATTCCTACTGATTACTGCGTACCAAACGCCCTCCTAGTGTTCAGGGACGGGGTAAGTAGCAACCCGTCTGGAATGTGTTAATTTCGGTGAAGGGTATACTGTACTAGCGTTATCTTTTTATTGTGTTTGGGGTATTGTTAACTGGTGAAAATAATGTTGGTTGCAAAGGAACTGCAGTTTATTCAAGCGCACGTTTTATTCCAAAATGAGGTTTTTAAGCTTCTTAAAATTTACTTAGTTAAACTGACAGTCTCAATACTTTAATGCAGCACTCGAGGCCAGCAACCGTGTCAGTTGTCCGTTCACAGTACGAATACTTGATGAGGCCGATGACCTTATAAGCTCAATCCAAGCAAAAGGTAAAACATGCATCTTTGTGAAATATATACCCCTAGTTTATGTGAAAGATAGGCATTTTCTTTCCTCCAGAACTGAATTTCAGGATTCCAACTAGAAAAAAGGGAAAAAAAAGAAAAAGAGAAAAAAAAGAACTTTTTATTAGAGGCAAGCAAAGATAAAAGGGGGAAAAGAAGAAAAAAAGGTAAAAACAACTTTTGATCAAGTTTCGTTTAATGTCATATATATATATATATATATATATATATGTGAGATATATATATATATATGTATATATGTTAACCTGATAGGATGCTGATATAATCTGATGGTTAAGAACTATAGCTTACTAGAGAGTTCTTTCTTTTTTTTTTTTTTTTTTTTATAATACCCCGCCAAAAAATTAGAATTTTTCTATAAAAAATTTAGAAAGGAAGAAAGTTTGGATTTTGTCCAATAAGACGCGACTTTTTTTCCCTGGAAACTTATCTTTTTTAAAAAGAAAAAAAGAAAAAAAAAGAAGAAAAACTGGTTGAGTAACTTTCCACTTGAGTAGGCGCCTGTGTTACTTTTTTTTATCTCATTGAGAGTTTGCCAGTCTTGAAACCCACCAACTGGAGGATTGTTACCCGCCAGGGTACTAACCAAACTCAGGTGTCACTTCATATTTGCACAACTTTAAAGTTTAATATTGAGCCAAAAAAAAAAAGTAAACATAAAGTCTGATATATTTATCATGCGGAACAATTATTGTTAATTTGTGGGAGATTCTAAGCTCATAGAAGCAATTGTTTATTTGTTGGAGATTCTAAGCTCATGGAAGCCGCTTGTTAATTTGTGGGAGATTCTAAGCTCATAGAAGCAATTGTTTATTTGTCGGAGATTCTAAGCTCATGGAAGCCGTATATCGTAGGGCGCATTTGGAAATCGTTTCAAAATAATTTTGTTTTTTGAATGAAAATGAAAATGAAAACGTTTTCAATTTAAACAAAAATTATTTTTAAAAATGCGTTTGGTAATTTTATCAAGAGATTGTTTATAGTATAGAAAAATTCATTAATGTCTATGTCTCTTTCTCTCTGTTCGAGAGATGAGAAAACGAAAATAAAAAATAAAAAACGATTAAAAGTCGTTTTTCATTTCTCTTTCACTTTATACTAAACTAAAAAATCGTTTTTATTTTATTTTTTTGTCTTTATTGCGCCAAACGTCGTTTTAGAAACGTTTTCATTTTTTTTTCCTTAAAAAACGTGAAAACTAAAAACGGGATCAATTCTAAATACGACCGTAATGATTGTATTTATTGGTTTTTTCAGATCTCGAACCTCCTCGACAGAGGCCAAAGACATCAGCAACAACTGCCCAGAGGCTGATTGCACAGGGAATGGGTTTGAAATTAACTTCGGCATCGTTTGGCTCGAGAGAATTGAGAAAACAGGAAGGTGATAGAAGGAACCGCATTGTCACGAGGCAAAAACTAAAAGAGGATGCTTGGGGTGGCGATGATTAAGCTTTCAAACTGACAGTTTATTAATCTTGTATACTAGGGCTTATTTATGTTGAAACTTTCCCTCACAACATGTGCAATTTTGGAGTGTGAAATATTTTTCGTACGGTGGATCTTTTAATCTAATTTTAACGCTTATGCAGCCAGGAAAGTGTGCCAAAAAGACGCCACATGAAAAGCATACAACATTTTTCAAAATTCGTTGATTCACTCATATCGGATAATAGAGCATTCACTAAAACGTTAATTCCCTCACGAATGCTTAAAAAACAAAAAAGAAAAGATGAGTGATAAGAAAATAGAGATGGAAACACAACTGGTCCTATTTATAAGAACTGGAACATACAACAAATTTGATTCAGAAGCAAAGAAACCAATCTAAACACCAATTGACCTTGATTTCTTTCCCATGTGGACAATCAATTTTACCTTTGGTTTTTCCAAGTCTGCATGTGCAATTCAAGTGTCAATTTCTCATTCATTCATGCATCATTTTAAGTATAAGACTTAAAACACTAATTTGAACTTCTTATTTCTAAACCAAACACTAATTTGAACCTTTAGAGTTAATTCAAACTAAATTGTTTGGTTCAAATAGCTAAACCAGCACATAATTTTAGTTTGGCATTTCAAAAATCCCTTCAAAGTTCAAACCCTCATTTTAAGTAGCCCTATTCAAGAATTTTCTATGTTAACTTGGGTTGCAATATAATAGATAATCCTAAATGAGAACATAATTTTAGTGCAAAATTGCAAAATCAGTTGAAGGACTAGCAGCGTTTTGGTAATTCGAATTCGTGAACTAAACGAGGCCATAATCTAATGAGGACGCTGACAAATTCCAAAGAGCATTACTAGCCAGATTCATTCATTCCCTGTTTGAGACAGCAAAATTGAAGAAATATGATGTTTTACAATGTTCTGCACAAAAACACAACTAGGACATTTCTATAACCTTTCCCAGACACATATATTTGAAACAGGGAGCGGGACATAGTTTGACATGGTTAATAGTGCAACAAATTTACTCATGACATGTGTCTAAGGTTCAATTGCTCGACTACAATGCGACAGAAAGCATAACATATAAACTGGATCAAGAAAAAGTGACAGCAGATTATCTACTTGGAGGAAATTGAGTTATCCTACATGCCATCCAAAATGTACTTAAACTAAGCAGCGCACAGCAATTCTAAAAGCCCAACATACATGTGACTGGAACAATGCGACCCGCTAGTCCAATTGCCAGAAATTGATCATCACTTGCCCCTGCAAATTTATCAAAACTCGTTTAGAGAGAGAGAGAGAGAGAGATGTGAGTGTTTTCTTGTTACTTACGAATTCATCATCAAAGTTATGTTGTCTCCTTTAAGAAGAATCCTCCCTGAAGAAACAAGAGAAAAGAAAACTTATCAGAGATAAACATCAACAAGAACACAAGAGCAGAATGGAAAAGACACCTACCCAGTGATTTTCTGCTCTTTTTCTTGATGTTAACTTCTTCAGCATCATCCAGAACCAAATTCATGTATTCGTCAAAGCCCTGTAAAACCGAGAATAAGACTTAAAAAAAAAGGAAAACAAGAAAATTATTTAAATTCGTAGAGAAATGTATTATAAAGAGTAAATATGACAGAAGCGGGATAAAAACACTGACATAGACAGAAATTAGATGCGGGAGAGAAGTTCTATTTTTATTTTTTCTTTTTGCTATTTGATGAACAGAGGAGATAATTGACATTAAAGGAAACCAACAAATCCCAACCAGGTTCGTATCCACCAAAAAACCCTAATCCCACACCAAATCTCCCACTCTAAATTATTAAAGAAAACTTAAAAAAAAAAAGAGTAGACATTATTTGTTCAGGTCTAGCAGAAAAATTACACTGAGTAGACATTTACAGGTATAGATTGAGAGAGAAAATATTTAGCCTTTCTTCAGTTGAGGTGCAGCATTACAAGGCTTGATACTTTAAGAAGCCCTCGGTATTCACAGCAAATAAATGAAAAGACAGTATGCTAAATACACAGATGTGCAAACTACACTCTAGGAATAAAAAATGCCAAAAATATTAAGTTCAAGAACAACTCAACGTGAAGCAGAAAAAAAAAAAAACCACCACACACACACACTTTAAGGACCAAACTTAAAAAGGTTCAAGAACTAACCAACGACCCCAAGATGAACAGTGTTATGATGTTGCAAATCAGCAGCATATTTCATAGTTCCATTTGTCTGTTAAGTCTTTTGAGTAACAGATACACAACATAATTTATTAAATATTATTATTATTATTTCACACGTCTGTTGACTAGCTTAGTCCAACTAGCCCAGCTAGAATACCTTGAAAAATTATCTACTCTTTCTGAGCTTATTTTCTTTTTACCGGAAAACGGAAAAAGGTAAAGTTGTCCCCAATAATGAGATATAGAAATGTAGAGCTCTGGTTTTGATTATCCAACTATCTTAGGGTGTAAATGACAATTAAGGCATTGGCACCCTTTCAGAAGTTTGAGTGACTTTTCATATGACCTAAAACGGCCATAGCCATCTGTCTAAACAATAAAGAACCAAGAACAGGAATTCCATTTAAAATTCCGACCATAGGCTGCCAATGGCAGTAGAAATTCTGAATATTTTACTAAGCCTCTGCATTCCAAATTACCAATTAAGCATTTCTCTTTACTTATAACCGATTAGCATTCTCTTTACTTATACCTAACAACAAATGCAATTTACAAATTTTAGATGTTTACTACCACAAAGGGCAACCATACAAAATACAACAAAAACCTTCTAACTTCAACTAACTAAACAAACGTATAGCTGATAAGGTGTGAAAAACTTAAAATAAATTTGAAATGCTAAAGAATTTTTCAGTACTCACATCCACAAAACCTTTTATTGAAGAAAGAGCATACATAAAGCTAAATCCCCACTTCAATCACAATGTCTTTTAGAAAAAACATACCAAATCCAAACAATTAACAGAAAAATCATTGTAAAGAAGACTAATCTTGTTAAACTAGAAACCCAAAAGAAAAACTTACAATAATTCGGCCCTCAATCCTCATATCCTTCTGCTCGAAAAGCCAAATTTGAATGCGTGCTTTCTGAAACCAAATTTATCCAAAAAAAAAAAAAAAAATTTGAAATCACATCCATTAATCCAATTTTAAGAAAAAACCCAAAAGACAAAAGCAATTAATTGGAACGAAAAACTGGGAACAACTTACACTCTGAAGGAATCTGAAAATCAAGTTCTGCCACAGACAAGAAAACAAGAAAAAAAAAAAAGGGGGACATAAGTCGACGAAATCAGAAGTTAGAAAGTTAAAAGAGACGAAAGGGAAAGTAGAAAAAGAAACATACAATGGGTTGGGTCATAATCCTCTGGACTTTGGTGCTCGCCATGGCTGCTGATTCAGAAATGCAAAACCCTAAACCCAAAAGAGGAGAGAGAGAGAGAGAGAGAGAGAACTTGTGAGGCGGGTGGATGGGAGGGAATTTTCGGTGTGAGGAGAAAATATGAAACCCTAAAAAGAAATCCAAAAAGCACCCCTAAATTTTAGCTGATTCAGAAATGCACATGGACAATTACCAAAAAGTCCAAATTTCTCCTCTCCCACCGTCCATGGACATCCCCAATCAAACTCGAATATATTCGTTTACCATTTTAATTACTTAAAGGGGCTTGTGATTTTCGTCGCAATCAGTCGTTTACCATTTTAATTGCCTCTTTGACTGCCTCCAAAATGTTCCCTTTTTTTTTTATTTGTTTTACCTTAAAATTATTATTAGAAATCTAACAAGAAATGTAAGTCTCGGAGATTAATAGAAGGATCTAAAATTTCAGATAATACTATAATTTTGTTCATTTGATTGATTCAAATTTAGAATTTGAAATTTGTTACAATAAAAAACTCTCAGAAACAGTCACATCTAACTTTTTTACTACAGTAAAAAGTTTTCACATAAAATCACATCTCAACTCAAATTAAAAACTCGAATTAACGAACTAAACGGGCCTTACGTCTGATCCTCTAGACTTGATAAATGTCTTATCCCCAATACCTTTCAAGAACAATATATTGATCTTGAGATCCCAAAAGAACTTGTTACCTAATGGCTTGCTGAAGGCCATACTCGTCTTAATTTTGGAGCAATCAGACTTGTCTTAACTCTTCATAGTAGAAAAAGTTTACCTGTCACTGTTTGTCTAGTACTACTAGATACCAAATATACGAGATACGAACATATAGTAATAGGAACTACACTCTCCGCTGAAAAGAAAGGCACCGGCTGTCATCTTTTGCAAAAGTCACAAGATCTTATCCTGAGATCTTATCTTGTAAAAAGTTTATTTATTTTGTGTGCTTAGGTAAAAGTTTAATAGTATGTCTGCCACTTTGTCAAAAGTGGTTTTGTCCTCTGTTCAAATTAGTCAAAAGTAGAATAGTGTATGATCTACTTTGTCAAAAGTCACTTTGTCCTTTGTAAAATAAGTATAAAGTTAAACGGTGTAAATCTTATTCTGTCGGATAAGATCAGAGTCTTGTGAGTCCAGCTTCAACAATATAAGGCGAGGCATTTCTTTTGGTTTGGCAGAAGTCCACCAACCAAGAAAACTTTGTAAAGAGTTTGCTCAGTAATAAAAGTATGAGTTTCTAAATCCTCTTTTTTCCTCTCTGAAATTCTAAGTTCTCTTCCTTATACCATGGACACTCCTACCCTGGAAATGAATATATCATATATTAAAGAGGAAAGGAAATTTCAAATTTGTTTACCTATTCAGCAAAAAAAAAAAAAAAGGGAATTCATTCGGTTGAATTCGAATTGAAAGCATTTTTTTTTATTTTTTAAATGTATGTAGTGGGTCCTTTCAATAATTAAAAAGATCTCAATGTGGTGAGTTAAATAAGGCCCCGTTCATTTCACTAATTCGAATTTTGTTACAGTAAAATACTCTCAGAAATAGTTACATTTAACTTTTTTATTACAATAAAAAGCTCTTACATAAAGTCACATCTCAACTCGAATCAGCGAATTAAACATGCTCTAAGAAATACTAAAACTAACATTGTCTTTTAACGGTCCATTTTCAACCCCACAGTTCCTAAAACTTACTCTACCGGTGGAATAAATTTAGGGGTCTCACTATAAAAACTCCATTTTAATAATCTAAAAAATACTCTGTGTTTTTTAACTATCTCAAAATCACCCTTAATTGTATCAAAAGATTTTAAAAAATAACTCTTTAATTTGTCAAATTGTTAAAAATGGCATTAATTTCCTTAAATTTAGAGGAAAAAAACTAAAAATTTCATGAAAATAAATTCTAATCTTTTAAAATCCAAAACTCAATAGATTAAATTAGTCTAATCCTGAATCTCGCGCCCTCACCATTAACACGACATGCGAATTTGGACCTGCCATAATCGTCTCTTCTCACTAGATTATGCAACCATACATTTGATCGTTGTCAAAATGGTTTTTTTATTAGCATTTTGAGGTTAAAAAAAAATCATACTTTATGCTTTAGGTTGTATCAAATCTATACATTCACATTTCAAATCAATGCTGAATCCTTACCTTTTTTCGATCAAAGATTTATTTTATTACAGAATAGACCTAAATGTTCTTCACATTTTTTAATTTTAACTTTTAAAAAATTCTTAATTCTTATTTTCTTGAGGGCATTTAGGACTTTTCAATCATCACAATCAACTAATAATTGATAAAAGGTAAGAATTGAGCATAAAACCTAAGGCCTCGTTCACTTCCGCGGATTCGAGTTTTCAATTCGAGTTGAGATGTGACATTTTCTGAGAACTTTTTACTGTAATAGAAAAAGTTAGATGTGACATTTTCTGAGAGTTTTTTAATGTAGAAACCTAAAACTGAAAACTCGAATCGGTAAAATGAATGAGGCCTAAATATGATGGTATGACTTTAATACAATCGAAAATATAAAGTGTGATTGTTTGATAATCTTAAAATGCAAGGTATAAAAATGAAACAAAAAAAAATTACCAAAACCCACCCTTTTTGCTTTTATGATGGTGTTAAAGTTCTTTCACCAAAGAGTTCATATAGGTCATCAACGAGAGAGACTTTTTCTGCTTTATTTTATTTAGTTTGAAGGCTATATCTTTTTAAATTTTAAACTAATTAATGGCTAAATAGTAATTATAAAAGTTGAATAAATTTTTTTCCAAAATTTCATGCATATTTTGCAAAATTTTCATTAAAATAATTACCAAAATTTCATCGATATTTTATGTATATTTTGCAAAATTTTCGTGCACTTTTGTCATTTAACGCTATTTTTTTAACGGAAATGAAATATCTATATTTATGAAAATCTTCAAAGTATTTTTTAAAAATATATATTGCACCTCTCGTTAGTGTCAAAATATAAAAATTTTTGCAAAAATACGATTTTTCAAACCATGACGTCCATAACATTTCATCATCATCAAAGCACAAACCCGATACAATCGGGGTAGGACGTCCATAACATTTCATAAGATAAGAAATTAAAAATAACAAATAAGTTTTTATATTTAGGTACCTTCGTTTAGACTAGATTGGTACCATGACTTTTAGTTTGAGAAGTAAAATTCATCGAAAAATCATCATTGTCACTGAAATTCATCAAAATTTATGGATACTTTACTGGAATTTGTCATTTACCGCTACATTTTACAATTATCAATATTTTCGTGAAAAATCATCATATATATTGAAAAAAAAAATACTGCACTCTTTTAATGTTTATAGTGTTAAAACACAAAATTTTCCGCAGAAAACCTTGGCAACGTATCGATGAACAAATTGCCAATCTTTTGTCAACCATGTCCTCGTCTTATAAAGCAATTTCTTTTAGAAAAGCGTGATAAAACATAAACAAAATCTCTTGAAATCCAATCATTCAAACCTAGCAATAACATTCATCCTACAATCGACAAAAAGCTCAACTCTCAATAATATATGCTGCAAAATTGTGCCAAAAGCAACTTAATTGTCAACAAAAGCTTCAGTTAGGAAAATTGATGTCCGAATTGAGCAGTTCACTTTTCACAAATATAAAGCACGCCCATTTAAAAATGATGAAAACATGTCAAAACTTCTCTGCTAATGAAGGGTTGAAGCGATCGCACCGGAACACCAAATTAGCAAAACATTCAAAGCCAGAGTATCATATCCGCATCCAAGGACTCATCAGCCCATCTGACAATACGTCGGACCCGCATATACGTAGAGACCCAAGTATTGGATAATTTACCGGACACATTCGCAATGTCATTATGAGACCTTCCTAGATAGATTCCTCAACCCACAACCAAAACCTTTTAGTATAACTGTCCCTGTCGCAGGATCTGGCTTTATGACAAATTTTACTCCTAGGAAGTCTCTGATATTTCTGAGTGTTTCTATGCCGTATGGTGAGAGCTTTCCAACCCGAACCTTTGAAATATCTTGTGGGCATAGCGCACAAAGAAGAAATAAGAGACCCTGCAAAACCACACTCAACTTTATGTTTACTATACACCAGAAACATTCAAACCCGGAACAGCCACGTACTTTTACACATGTTTTTTACTTTTTTTATTACTATTTTTTTCCTTCTTTTTTTTTTTTTTTTTTTTTTCAATAGTAAGCTAGCAGATTGGCAGTTAGTAACGGAGAGCTAGACGTTTTCGCACATACCTTCAGCATAAATGATTCACAAAAGCATTTTACATAAAAATTCAGAAATCTATAACATGGTAGTTACAAAAGGGTAACTTTGACCTTCCGTGAAAGCTGTAATGACTTTTGAATAGGAACATATCTTTTGAATTTGTAAATTTGTTGCCAAAGAAAGGGGGCAGAGAAATTTTGACTGAATATGTGATTTAGGGATGGCATAGTGCTGTAGAAGAACATTCAGTGGTTGTAAGTATAGATCATTAAGAATAATCATCTATTGCCATAAATAAATAAACCAATGGAAAATATATTGCTGTCAGAAATACTGATTTTCTCTGGTGTACTCGCAATTCTGAAAATTCTAGGGACAGCTGATGTTTGCAAAAGAAAACCATAACCTGGTCTTATACAACAGAATTCCCGGCAAGGGAGGTGAATTGAAGTGAAATGGCAGACAAGTAGAAATGGAGAGAAGGATAGTGGAAGACAGAGAGAGTAGAGATAGAAAGGACAGTGGAAGAGGGGGAGAGAGAAAAGACAGGCATATAGAAGTCTATATGACATCAGCCTCCAATTTTCGGATAGTCACAGCAGTGGTCATAGCTGTGATGTGATACAAAAGGAAGTCCTCATAGCAATGTGTCTTTGCTGCAGTTTATTCTGGGGATACCGGTCGTTTTATTTGAGAAGGCCTATTTGGTTTCAGCCTAGTAAAGGAGCCGATCATTTATGTCAATGAATATTTTTGCCTTCTTTTGTGGGTTTTAGTACAAGTTGGAAAGGAACAACAGAATATTAAGAAGACAAGTCATCACTCACCAGGTAGAGTTTCCTTTTAGGAGGAAGTGAAATTTGCATAGAAGTGTAAATATACCCACTGCTTTAATTCTTGTAGAGATGAAGTTGTTCTCTAATTTGTGTCAGTTCTGTCCCTCGTTTAGTTTCCCAAGATATGATGGATATTTAGAACAGAAAAAAAAAATCCACTCTAGGACTTTTTTTCTTTTTTCTTCTGTTTGTTTTTTTTCCCCGTTTTATATGAACTACAGAAATTTTGACTTCCCAAAATCGTAATGGGTAAAACGAGAAAGTATGTGTTAGGATCCTGGTTGTGTCTCACATTGCTAAAGTATGGGCTTAGTATGTGGATTTATAACCACTTGAGCACCCTCTCCCTACAAGCTAGCTTTTAGGAATGAGTTCTACCCAATGGGTTATAAATATTGGTATCAAAGCATGCCCACCTCGGGCCCATGATGCGGGAAGGGGCGAACTGGGGAGAGGCGACCTAGAAAGACCAGAGTGGGCCATCCAGAGTGGGCCGCTGTGGACATCGGCGTCGGAAGCGTGGTGGTATGTAAGGATCCTAGTTGAGTCCCACATTGCTAAAGTACGGTTTATAACCACTTGGGCACCCTCTCCCTATAAGCTAGCTTTTCGAAATGAGTTCTACCCAAGGGTTGTAACAGTATGCATATTTGTAATTGATTACATAAACTGCATATAACATTTAACATAACAAAAACAGATATAGCAATTTAACAAGAAATAAAAAGTCATGAATAGCGTGTTTTTTCATTTAGTGCAAAGGCATTCGACGTATGGAAAGGAAAAATTGGAATGATAGGTCAGGCAAGCTTGAAAGCAGAGGTGAAAGGAAAGACAGACCTGATGTGTTGAATCTACTACTCCACCTTGCTCAATCTCCCCAAGCAGAACAGAAGCAATTCGCAAACCAACATCCTCTGCTGGTGTCAAATCTTTCTTCTCCATATCTTGAAGTTCATCCATCTCCTCTGGCCGTGCATAAGAAACAGTTGTATCAGCTGATATGTAGCAGCCAGATGTAGTTTCCGCAACCAGTGAAATTCCATAGCCTTGTGACCTGACATTAAATCATGTACCCATAAGCAAGGTGTCATACCAATATACCGTATATACAGATTCCTTTATCAAGAATGTCATTGTTACAAACACTTGGTACTATATAGTAACGCTTGCAAACATACTTTCCAGCTTGTAGACCAGCTTTATGATCAGTAGCTATATGAACATCGGGAAGCAATCGATTAAAGATTCCTCGAGCCGAATATATCATGGAATGTTCAAACTGCGAAGATACTCTAGTCGAAAAGGTAACACCCCTAATTCTCTTAACCATCCCTTCATCGGTCCACGTGACTGCCTGCAAAGCAGAACAGAAAGAGGAATATATAATACCAAAATGGATACAAAGCTTGGAAACTTACAGAGTTAGGGAACTTACATTAAGATTCTGGACCATAGGAAATGACAAAACAACTTCACCACCACCAAGAGGAGGAACCCCTCGAGACTCTATTTTTAGCCTTAACCCTTCTGAAGGAACTCCAAAGCGTTTCAAAATATGCCAGGCAGTTGATTGGAAAGTATCAACAGATGGATCGTTCAAATCATTTGTAATTCCTGAAAATGCAAATTAACTTGTTCAAATCTATGCCATCATCATTCATAGTAAGGAGGTTTTGAAATAAAATCTCTCAGTTTTTCAAAAGCAGAAACAACATGGGTTTTGGTATTCTATCAACAGGGGCATAGCCGCCTTAAGCCCGGGGACAGGGATCCTTGAACTTTTGCCCCTAATAGAGAAAATTTCTACAATTTTCCCTTATTTAACCCCCTTGAGAATTTTTAATTGTAGTATACAAATTAGAATTTTTTAAAAAGTTTATCCCAAATATATATACATGTTTTTTTTTTTTTTTTTTTTGAATGGAAATCCCAAATTTGAAGTATACTTATATTTCAAACTTAAAAAGTCCCAAATAAAGTAACAACAAACTATACTACTATACAAATGCATTTTCAGACTCCAAACTCTAAACTGTACTACTATCCTTCATTTGGAAGAAAAAAACAAAGATACAAATAGATAAACAAGGAAGGTAAACAGAAAGATAAATAATTACATTGTAGTTTTAGTCCAGAATTTTCGTTTAGTTGATGCCAATTTCTATGAGCATAGCCCAAATAGGTACCCACAATTCAACCCCAAAGCAGAACCCAAAATCAATAATAATAATAATAATATAAAAGAATAAAAGAAATTACACGAAACAAATGAGCAAACAAACAAATCCATTAACCAAAAATATCTCAAAAGAAAAAAAAAACCAAAAAAGAGCACCTTTGAGCCTTATGGTAAGGGGCTTCTTTGCAAACAAGCCAAGCAGAAGAAGGGGCTCCATAAAATAACCAATGGAGCGGCTAAGACCACAATCATGGACGAGGTTTTTACCACCCATCACTATTCCTGGTTTGTACTTCAATTTGGTCCCTGCCATGGAATAAAAATATTCTCACAGACATTAACACAAACACTTGACGGGCAATAACAAACACAACAGAAACCTCAAAAACCACGAAAAGGGTTAAATCGAAAAACAAACCTGTTTCGTTGATTTCGACTTTGCAGCCGTCGCAAACCTTCTCGAGCAAGCGGAGGAAAGAGACCTCGTGGGGTTTAAGGCCAGGCCATGTCTCGTCGGCGCGAATGTCTTCAACGACAACATTCGTCGACGACAGTGTCGCCAGAAGCAGCCGCTGCCTCAGGCTCCGGCTTCCCTGAAACGTCTTGTACTCCGTCTTTCCCATTCTCTCTCTCCTCGGCGGCTCTCTTCTTTCTTCCCCTCGATGCGTCGAACAAGAATAATAGGATTCTCGTTACAAACTGGTATTAAGAAAGGGAAATTGTATTTACACCTAAATTCTTTGCAGTAATTGGTCCTCTAAATTTTTTATGCTTGCTTCACCTCACCCCGATTTGAGTTTAGAATTTTAATTTTATTACAGTAAGAAATTCTTAAAAACAGTCATATTTAATTTTTTTATTACAGTAAAAATTCTCATATAAAATCACATCTTAACTCAAATTAAAAACTCAAATCAATGAATTAAACGAAACATTTTAATACTTATTTTTATTATTATTATTATTATTATTGATAAATTCATCCTTACACTCTTAAAATGTTGATAATTAAATCCTTTTTGTCCACTGTTTTAACAGTTTTATTCATGGTGAGCTCTTTTGACATCAGAAAGACTAAAATACCCTTATTTCACAATAAAGAACTGGTAAAAATGGAGAAAAAAATTGCTGAGTCGAACACTCATCATCTACCATCTCTACACTCTGACCTATCTATAAGAATGGTTATCTCGTGAGATTAAGTTGACGTTTAGTTTATAGACTTAAAATTATAATTTTAAAATTTAGAATTTAAATTTTTTATAAGAAAAAAATACTGTAACAGAACTAAAAATTATAATTCTAAACGAGATAAAACTCTTAAAACAAAAGTCACTTAAAACAAAATTAAAATGATCCACCATCTATAGGCATTCTATCTTATTTACTCCGTCTTTGCATTAGCAACCGTTGTTGCATAAAGAAATTCCAGGATCTTGCGGGGTGAAAAGTGAAGCTCCTAAGGACAAGCGTTGGCGATATGGGGTGACGCTTGGGCGTGAAGTTGGTAGTCGGCGCAAAGAGCTAAGGACCCTTGGCGAGCGCCATGCCGTCATCCAGCACCACCAAGATTTTCATAATTAGTTTTTGTATTTTACTTTTTGGATATCGTTAAAATTTCTCAACCTTGACGTAACCAATTTGGATGTTTCTCATGAATGAAAGAATTTGGGATTATAGTAACAAAAGTTTCACGGGCGGTTTCTTTTTTTTTTTTTTTTTTTTTTTCCTTCTAATCATCTAATTTTTTTCTTCCGATTTGCTATCTATTTTCCTTCTACAAAACATAAATGTGTTTGCGTTGTTGGTTGTTGATACTCAAAATTTTACAAGATATCAGCTCGGCCCAGATCTAATAAACACGACTCTAGATATAGTACGTGAACTCAAGTCACGTTTCGGAGACTTTTATGTAGGCTGTGGTTTGGCAGGACAATAAATGTGACTGAGCCCATTTTATCCGGCATAATTAGATCCTTGGCCTACTTGGGGTGGCCTTGGATCTATAAGGGAATTATGATAACGTGAATTATGAAGAAAATTAGATAAGGTAAGACAAATTATCCAAACTTACAGTCACTATCTGTACAATCTTAGACCTTTGTGAATAATGTGGAATAGCCTGTTAGCCCATTGTCTATTGTGCACTATGATAAAACAAAATAACATTTTACCCCAACACTTCCTTTCTTTTCTCGTCCTTCTCTCTCCAGAGATCTACAAAAATCTTTCTTCCTTAAAAAACTGCAAAAAGACTGAATATACACAAATAAGAAAAGGCAAGCCTTCTGGCTTCTAGGCTGCCATTTCTCTGATCTCACCCAAAACGGCCACAAAACCCCATTGGTTGCTCAAAAAACCACTTCTCATCTCTTTGGCAAGCCCACCCTTGCGATCGACGAAAGCTACCATTAAATCATACTGGAAATGCCTTATCGATGTAGGGTTTTGGAGGGATTTTAGCCAAGGTCCAAAATCGTTGGAGGGAAAACTTCCCTCTCTTTACCTCATTCCTTGTCTATAAAACTAACGTTCAAGCCTCTCAAGAGGCAGGAAGAAAGCAGAGATCAAAAGTCCCATCCTCCTGGCTGGTGTTTCCTCCGGTTTTGGGTTCTATCAGAGCGACCGACAGAGAATTCCATTCTCCATAAGTTCCGGCGGAGTCCCTCTAGAACAAGTTTCTAGGCGTACTCCCCATTGAAAGTGGTGACAAAGCCCCCAAAACATCGAAACCCCCCTTAACAGTGGCCTAACACCCCCAAGACTGAGTTTTATCCTCTTCCGCACGCTACATCCGTCGGAATCGTTTTATTCACAAACGAAGAGATATGACTCCGTTACCCACTTAGAAGCTTCCTCCATAAACTGGTCACATTCCTCTCCCACACTATACGCCTACTTGAAGCTCCCCATCGAAACCTCAGAACTGGAACCGCAACAGATGTCGCCTTGGATACCGCTGTTCTCGGGGGCATCCGAGTTTAGCCTAACTTAGCCAGGGCCAATATCATCCTTCTGGCCGCTATCGATGTTAGGAAGCGCACTTAGAAACTCTTCGACTTCGTCAGACTGACGAGAGTATAGTCATCACAAACTAAAAGGGGCCACGAGTCCTCTACCTTTCACATCGACAGGCTCTCGCTAAAAGGGCCCCAACATTGGTGAAGCATAATTTAACCCAAATTGTTGACCGGTTCCACTAATTATATAATGTGCACTGAGCTCTTACAACAGGAGGTTGACACAGATAATGAGCACACATATGACTCTTTGAAAACACACCCCTACAATCGATGGAAAACTTCAATCAATCGAGTATAAAATATCTGTAAACCAAAGGTCACCCAAAACACCGTTGAAAAACACCTAAAGCATATGGAACATAAAAAAACAATCGATTTGCAGAAAAATAACCTACGTTATCAAAAACTTAAAATAAACAGAAGAAAACAAAACACAAAACCTAAGTGGTGGAAAATACATCGACGTTAGTCAACATAACCATCTACCACAAATGAAGATGAAAACTTAACATCACAGTGAAAAAACCTAAAAATGAGGCAGCCTACAAGGTCAAAAAAGCTAGTGAAAAGAGATCTAAATGGTGCAGGAGTCTCAGCAGCCAAAGCGCCATCAAGCCATCTCGTGGAGCCACCCATACTCGCCAACAGCCAACCCCCTCTCGACACGCTCTCTCCCAGGAGAGTCACAACACCTTGAGAGCTCAAATCTCGAAGACGCCTGCCCTCCCGAAAACTCACGCATTGTGAGCCACCCCCGACCATAGCGAAACCACATCCAAGCCCACAGCCACAACCACAAACAAAACCAACACCCATATCTACTCCGACGAGAGGGACAAAGCTCAAAGGCCGCTGCGCTGTCTGAAATCTAAAACTCGTGACGGAGACAGATGAAGTCTAGCGTCTTCCTCCCAATACCTCACCAAAAACCGATTACTTACATCAATTTCTAATGATGCTAGTTCAACATACGTATTTCTTACAGTTGCGTCTATATTTAATTAATTTGTTACGGCATTGGACAACACTAATATCCCAAAAATTATTCCCAATTTCTTGTTAGAATTATTTGCTCATATGTAACATGGAGCTAGCTAAGCTGTGAACTCTGTATTTTCCTCCATGGTTTGACCAATTAATGACGTGGTCACTTTCTTCTCTTATAAATACAATTGCTAGGAGAGTGTGATCCCTAAAGCTGTCTTTTACACTTCAATATATGTGTGAACAAGTATTATATATGTATCATATGTGTATATACATATTGCAAATTTTTTTTTTTTTTTGCTCTGACGTAAAAAAAAAAATAGTGCAAAATTCCTATAATAACATGATATTAATATTTGCTCAGAGTTTAGTTTTAGTACTTAAGATTGTACTAGTCTCGGAGACAATTAATTATAATTAAATATCGCTTGGCATTACAGTGTGCAAATTTGTGTCACGTTATAATATATAATCACACTATTCGGTACATGCTTCACAGTTTAATCCAACACCCGATATGGTATTTTTACCACTAGTTTATTGTTCTACTATAGTTATTACTCGAAATAACGATAGTTTTTAAAATTGATCCCGTTTTTATTTTTTACGTCTTTTGAGAAAGAAAAAATGAAAACGTTTTCAAAACGGCGTTTGGCTCAATAAAGACAAAAAACGGAAATGAAAACGATTTTTTAACTTAGTGTAAAATGAGAGAGAAATAAAAAATGACTTTTAGTCATTTTTTATTTTTTATTTTCGTTTTCTCATCTCTCGAGCAGAGAGAGAAAAAGATAGACATTAATGGGGTTTTTTTATACTAAAAATAATCTTTTGATAAAACTATTAAACGCATTTTTAAAAATGATTTTTGTATGAGATTGAAAACGTTTTTATTTTTATTTTTATACAAAAAAATAAAATCATTTTGGAACGAGTTCTAAACGCGCCCAACGTTTGTTTTCCTTTTTGGACTTGGAAATTAACGGTCGCTAGACTTTATTTGAAAAAGATGCGATTAGATTATTTCAAAGTTGTAGTCATCACAATTGAGGGCATGTCTAGAACGGTGTATTAGAACTCGTATTTGCATCATTTTAAAATACTATGGTGTTTGATAACTTTCATACATCATTTAATTTGATATAACATTCAAAATTAATACAATATGTTATGTGATATCTAATATGGAAAAAAACCACGTATTTAGTCTGTGGTGGTGTATATAATATGACTAATAAGACCGTGTTGTATAAGAAGTCATAACTTGTTCTGTTGATACGGTATATTTTGCCCATTGCACACTATCTTTGCTTTGTCTTTGACATTTTTTTACTTTGTTTTAAATGTAATGGTGCAGGATTATGAACCTAGTGGCAATACGCCAGTTAGGTGTGAGCAAGATATTCTGAGCAAAGGGACGATCGAGTCGCTTTGAGCCATGCCAATGGAGGCTCTTCTTGAGGAATTTTGAGAAAACCATTTATACGAGTCATTTGATGGCAAGGACTTGAAAACTGTATTGTTAAAGGGATTTCAACGTTAAGTTTAGGAGAGCTCATTGAGCAAGTCTATTAGGTAGTTGTAATATCATAGGTGTCTTCTTAGAGAGAGAATCTTGGATAGATTAATTCACTATAAGAAAAAAGAGTTTTTGCGACGACAAAAAGTCGTCGCAAAAAACCGTATGTCGTCGCACATAAAGTTTTTTGCGACTAATTCGTTACAAATAAATTATTTGCGATGACATAGTGTCGTCGTAAATGTATTTGCGACGACAATCGTCGCTAATATGTTATCGTAAATTTCTCGTGATATGATCCATTTTTGCGATGACATTTCAAATTGTCGTCGCAAATAATCTTATTTTTTTTTGCGACGACAAGTATAAAAAAGTCGTCACAAAAAAACCGAAATTAATTTTTTTTATAATTTTTAAAAAATGGCAATTAATTAATTTTTAATTAAACATTATTATGTTATATACTGAATAGAATTTATTAAGATACATTTAAAGTGAAATATAAATTAATATTAAAAACATTAAATCTAAATAAATTTATAAAATATATTATGAATACTACATGAAGTGCATATATAATGTTCAAAAAAACATAAAAGTCTAAATAAAGTGAAAAATAAAAAAGTACATATAACGGAACTAATCGTCTAAGTTTGCAGCATCGCCAGCATCTGAATCATCATCAGGACCGTTATCATCTGAAGGAGGCAGAGGAGTGTCTAGGTCAACTGGTTCTGGACAATCAATCGTAGGTAATTGGATATTGGGCTGCAATTTAGCCATCAACTCTAACACCTTCACCTGATTCTCATAAATTATTTGCGACGACATTTAAGTTATTAACGACAACATGATTATTTTATTTAACGGGGAGTAATTGCGATGACATTTGTCGTCGCAAATGGCCTTTATTGTTATAGTGTAAGTCCTTTTGAGTTGTAATCCTGTTCACTTAGTGGATTGTTTATACATCTAGGTGTGACCCGATAGAGTAAATGATTATTGAACTGCGATACCAACTCTCTTGTGTTCATTATTATTTCATACTCTTACTTGATTATTTTTACAATAAACGTCATAAACGACTAATCCGATACCAATAATTTCTTCTAATTATTCTCCAAAGTGAAATCATAAAAAGTTGAATGAGATAAAAACCAAAAAGAGAAGTGCGCTGTTAGAAAATTGAAAACCCATTCCCTAGTCTCTACAACACTCTTATTATGTGAATAATGCAAGAAACTTTGTAAATTGTTCCCTACTCCTCTAGTTCTACTAGCTAGAATAATGGTTTTGCCTCCAAACTTCACTATCCTACATTGGGACTACAACTGTTGAGTGGGAGATATCTTAACATATAGGCCCATTTAGTTTGCTAATTTGAATTTTAATTCGAGTTTAGATACGACTTTATGTGAGAATTTTTTTACTGTAGCAAAAAAGTTAGATGTGACTGTTTTTTAGAACTTTTTACTATAACAAAACTCAAATTTTAAACTCGAATCAGTAAAATGAACGGGACATAAAAATCCCCAAAACACCTGCCCGCACACCTGCCCACGTTTCGCCCTCGCATGAGGGCGAAACGTTTTTCTTGTGAGGAGATGGTACGTACCATTTTGTTCCCGTGTTTTTTTTTTCGGGTTTTTATTTATTTATTTTTTTGCTTGTTTTTTAAAACTTTTTCTCCCTTATTTATTTTTGGCCCCCTTTTCTTTTCTATTTGTTTTTGGGCCCCTTTTTTTCCTTCTTGCTTCTTTAATCTTTAATTTTTTCCCTCTCAAGTCTCACCCTCATTTAATTTTATTATTATTTTATTTTCTATATTTTTAATTTAATTTTAGTCCCTTTTACACCATTTTTTTCCAACTTTGTTTTTTTTTTTTTTTTTTGCTTCTCTTTTCTTTAAGTTGTTTTTTTGTCGCTTTTTTTACTTACTTTTTTGGTCCTGTATTTTTACTCTGTCTCTCACTTTTACTTAATCTTATCATTTTAGTCTCTCTATTCTTTTTTTTAGTCCCCTCTATGCGGGCCTATTGGCCCGATCCCTCTGCTACCAGAGAAAATCTAATAGGGAGAAAGAGAGAAATATGCTAAGACTTGAAATGAATTAAAATTAATAGGCCAATAGTTTACATAAGTTAATAAATAGGCCAAATTATTGTTTTTGTCCATAACTTGTCTGGTTATGAACCATAACTTGACAAGTTATTGTCCATAATTCACAGTTTTTGTCCATAACTTGTCTGACTATGAACCATAACTTGACAAGTTTGTCCATAACTTATCTGGTTATAAACCATAACTTGACAAGTTATGGCTTATTGATTTCTATAACTAAAAATTGGCATATATATTTTCTTGAGCTTTTCATATTGGCTTATTTTCTACTATTTCTGAATTTAATATAACAACATCTTTTGGTATATTAGTAAAATATGTAATAACCTTTTGGTTTCTCATATATTATCTTTGTTTTGCCTCTTACCCTTACTTAATCTTATCATTTTTGCCCCTGTTTTTTGTTTCTTCCTGTTTTTATTTGTTTTTAGATAATACAGGAATGGAACCTAGAAAATTACTCCCACGTGCCCTCAACTAGCATTCTAAAAGTATGAACATCAGATAGTAGCTAGTTTAGTTAATTATAAGATAACATAAAATTGAAAGAGATTTTAAACATAATAAATTAGTTCTTCATGCAAATCAAGAATAAAGTAGTAGCTACAGTTGCAAAATACGATCAAAATTAGGAGCACATTACTGTAATTCATTATTATTAATATTTAAATAATGCCAATAGAAATAAAGTAAGACTCCACTATACAAAAGCTTTAAGCTTGCTTTAAAAAACTTACTAGACTACTAGTGGTAAACCTTTTTAACCACTAGTGAATGACAAACGTATCTATTTAATCACCTCCCATACATTTAGAGAAAATCACATTTCTCTTTGTATGTTTGTAAATTTTCTTTCCAAATGTATGCATATATTTCTTTTTCTTTTTTCTCCACTGCTTTTAATAAAATCATGTATTTATACACCTAGAACGCTATATATAGTGGGAGAAGAAAATATTCTCTATTTGGTGGGGAATAAAATGATTTAAACGAACGCAGCTCATAGTAACTAGATGCACCTTCGGTCATTGAGGCATCGTTCACTTCACCGATTTGAGTTTAAAATTTGAATTTTGCTACAGGAAAAAGTTCTCAGAAATAGTCACATGTAACTTTTTTGCTACAGTAAAAAGCTCTCATATAAAATCACATCTCAATTCGAATTACAAACTCTAATTAGCGAAATAAACGGCCCTGAATGTTTTCTCATATTGAATTAAAGAAAATAACATTTAACAAAGAATGAGCTTATTTAGATAGAAGAAAAAGGGTGCAACACAATTTTAACAATAGATATTCTATTAACATTTATCAGGTTGGTGCAACAGTAAAAATATTTTTTTTTTCTCGTTTCAAAATGCGTTCAGGATTTAATATTTTATTGTCTTACTTTTAGACCTTTACTGTATGTTGTTCAGCATTGGCACAAGTGAAAATCGGGCCCAGTATTTTTCCTCGAAGAAAACAACTGATTATTATTATTATAATTGTTTTTATTTTTTTTATCATTTTGCTATATGGAATCAAAATCTGCATCTGTATAATTAGCATATACCGTGATTATTTTCCTTGTGAAATTGTTTTTTTTTTCAAAACAACTCTTCTGAATGTCAGGCATTTCTCAAAGTTTAAAGTTTGAAAAAATTTCAAGAACAACATAAAAGGATAACATTATTTTATTTATGCTATTAATTTTAAATTTATCATTTATACAATTAATATTTTGGTAGGATATCTTTCATATTATATCATAATATTTTTTTTTCAACATGATATCTTTTTATTCTATCAAAATATTTTTTAATAGCATAAATAATAGGACGATGAAAAACTATTCTTGTAACTTTCTCCTTTTTAGTTGACCAGATATTTTTTCTCTTGTTTTATAACCAAGTCAATAATGAGCAGTTTAGTTATAACTCCCGCCAAAACTTGCACTGTACAACAACTTAAACACTTCCATGTTCACTTAAATCCAATTGAATTCACCGTAAAAAAAAAAAAAAATCCAATTGAATTCAAATTCTTTTGTTTTTGGCAACCTATTCCGTATTTGAGGATTTTGTTTAATTTTTATTCACTCCAATTGAATTTAGTTTTATTATGGGTGAAAGAGGGAAATAGGTCAAGACTTGAGATAAATTAAAATTAATAGGCCAATAGTTTACATAAGTTAATAAATAGGCCAAATTACTGTTTTCGTTCATAACTTGTCTGGTTATGAACCATAACTTGATAAGTTATTCCCGGTTTTTGTTCATAACTTATTTGGCTATGAATCATAACTTGACAAATTTGTCCATAACTTATCTGGTTATGTATGACCTATTAATTTTTATAACTAAAAGTTGACCTATATACTTTCTTAAGCTTTTTATATGGGCATCTTTCCTACTATTTCCCTTTTATTTTTAGATTTTCCTGAACGGGCCGACCCGAATATCCCTTTGGACTGACCCAAACTTTAAACTCTAGTCATGTAGTTGTCGTTTTTTTTTTTTTTTCTTTAAACGACATATTATGTAGTACAAATGGAAACGACATACGAACGCATAAACAACAGTCAACAGCTAACACGTCGTTTCTAAAAGGGGTGTAGGGTTTAGTGTGGTGTCGTTCTCCCCACTAAACGACATCATGTTTCCTCTTCACTACCCAGAAGTCCAAGACATCCACCATTACAGTCTCTGAATACTTGATCAATCAGCACCAGTTTTCTCCTGAAGCTGCTTTAATAGCTTCCTCAAAGCATTCCGATTTGGTTCTTTCATTCCTCAGACAAAGCGGTTTCATATGGGCATATTTAACTTGTTTTTTTGTTGGATTTGGGAATTCTGTTTGAATATGGGCATCGGATTTTGGGAGTAGTCGATATCTTGAAGCAAGCTCAGTGACATTGGTGATCCTTTATGTTTGCAGTTGCTTCTCTTGAGTATGTTTTCAAATTGTTTCGAGTGAAAAAATCGTTTTAGACAGTTTTTGCAAGTTTAAATGAACTTGTTTGGTGAATTTAGTATATTGCATGTGAGGTGCTTGTTAAAATGTCTTGTTATTTTCTTTTGCTCTCCTTTGAGATTTATTTATTTATTATTATTTTTTTTGCTGCTTGGGGGCCCTTTGTTAATGAAGCTTTTTCCAATATATATATATATATATATATATATATATTGGTGACACAAAACAAAATTACATTTTGTTTAGGTTAGGAAGTCATATCATAACATACAATATATGTTAGTGTAAAACAACTAGTCTGTTTGGACTGTTTTTTTAATTTATTGGAGGGAAATGTAGTCCCAAAAAGAGAAAAACTTTGGATGTAATAAAAGTTTGATTCTATTGTCTAGCAGTAGTATTGATGTAGGTAAGAAAAAAATTTTGTTGATTGAATTTAATGAGTGATATGGTTAAGCAATTCAGTAGCTAGGGAATTAGTTGTTCAATTCGAGTTGAGTTCTGAGGATTGGCCTTGATTATGGCATATATCTTGATTAGTGGCCTCAGTATATTTGCTTAACATACTAACGACGAAAGGTTGGCTGGTGATTTGCCCTTAAGTTATTCTTTGGTATCTAAGCAGCATAATATAGAAAAAATTCAAATTGATATTGGATTGATTAACTTTCATTTTGTTTTGTTCTTTTTCACTTCTTTTAAGAAGGAAATAGTATTAAGTTAGGATATCCTTTTTTATTTTTTTTGAGTCTGATTATGGCAAAAACTAGTGATTGCTTGGTTTATATTCTCTTTGATCTGTTGTTTTTAGCTTTTTTTGCTCCAAATCAAATAATGATCTATATTCCCGAAAGGGTAAAAAAGTTTTCTTTCTGTAATTGGCCAATTTAGTTTCTATTAAAATTCCTCGTTTTTTGTTTTCTTTCTTGTGTTTGATGGATGAGAACAGATAGTGAATTCGATTGCATGAAGGTGGGATAAGATTAGGACCTTAAATGATGGGAGGGATTACTGAATACTTGATCTGTTTGTGCTTGATTGATGAAGAAACTAGTTCTTATAGTCATAGAATATGTTTAAACCGTGTTTGTTGTGTTTGTTTTCTTGATATATTTGGTGGAAAATGAAACTTGACAATAAAATTGAAGGGCTGAAAATTAAGATGGAAAATGAGTGAATCTGTGATGAATTGCTTAAGCCTTATAAGTTAAATTTATATGGTGTCAAATTAACGAGTAGTAGGGACAAGGGAGAAGGTGGTTCTACCACCTACAACCAATTGAATAGCAATAGAGCCACATAATTTTTACTCTGTTTAGTCCATCTTCATCTTCTTTATGTATGTAAGTTGTGCATAGGTTGTCTTTTTTTTTTTTCGTTCAGATTGTACTCAAGTCTTTATCTGTTAAACTTTTTCTAAATCTGATCCCCTTGATTAAGATTGATTGATTTCCATATTTTTTGCATTTTCCTTAAGTAAATTTTTAAGTAGACAAATGATTAACATATAGTCAAGGGCAGTTATCGGTTCAGTTACCGGTTCTTTGTTTCTTGTTTTATAGAGTTCCTGTCATTCTTTCACATTTTACATGTTAGACATATAATTAACGCATAGTTAATGTTATGGTATTGATGGTAATTGAGGCTAGTAATAAATTGTTAATGCTTATTGATGTGCTTACTTACATAGGCTGTATATATTTATATAGTTCTACTTGTATTTTCTAGAGTTTTGTGTTTGAAAATCCGATAATGGCTATTTTTTTTTTTTGAAACGACAATAATGAATAACTTGAGCAATTGTTCCCAGAAAAAAAATTTAACAATTTTTGCTTTGTTTTTCAGAATAACATGGGATGATGAAGAAGAGAAACCAAGCTGCTTATTCTACAGAGGATGTTACCAATTCTCCAACCTGCAAGGTCTGCACTCTTAACTTTTTTGTGTGTGCTTTGTCCGTGAAATCTGTCAAGTAGTTTAACTATTTGAATCGTTTGTATTATTTCACAAAAACCCCTAGTTCAGTGTGCCCGTACGGCCTTATGTAGTTCGAAAGTTCGTTAAATGTTACCGTTACCGCCATTGCCATGCTCAAACTCAAACTCAAACTCAGAAAACAACATCGCTTCTCTCGCTCGAGCCATGAGAACCTTCCCTTCTTCCGCTTGGCTTCCACAGCCGCTACCATGGCAGATTCAGATGCATTGGCTCCTAAATCCACCTCACAAACCTCCCCATTTTCACGTCCATTAGAACCCCGACACGTCATTTCTGCACTTCTCCTCAGCAGAAGTGTTTCCCAGGTTAAGGAAATTTATGCCAAAGTGGTCGTCAATGGAATGCTTCAAAATGTCACCATTGCAAACAAGCTTCTTTACATTTACGCCCAGCACAAAGCGGTCGGCGATGATTACGCGCTGTTTCGCAGCGTGGAAGAGAGTGACTCAGTTACTTGGAGTGTAATTCTTGGTGGGTTTTCAAAGGTTGGAGATTTCGTTGGTTTATTTGGAATATTTAGAATGTTGATTCAAAATGGTGTAAGACCCGATAATTACACATTGCCTTTTGTGATAAGGGTTTGCAGGGACATGGTGAATTTTGTGAACGGGAAAATTGTTCATGGCATTGTTGTGAAATATGGGTTGGAGTTTAATCGCTTTGTTGGGTCTGCGCTCGTTGATATGTATGCAAAATGTGGTGTGATTGAGGGTGCACGTAAACTGTTTGATGAAATGCCGAGAAGAGATCTTGTTACGTGGACGGTTATGATTCGTGCGTATACAGAGTGCGGTAACGCTTATGAGTCGTTGGGTCTGTTCGACTTGATGATGGAGGAGAGAGTAATTCTTGATAAGTTTGCTACAGTTACTGTCATTTCTGCTTGTGCGAAGTTGGGGGCTATGAATAAGGCCAGGCTTGTGCATGATTATGTACGCAGGAAGAAGTTTCCATTGGATGTGGTTTTGGGGACGGCAATGATTGATATGTATTTGAAGTGCGGGTGTATTGATTCCGCGAGGGATGTGTTTGTTGGAATGGTAGAAAGGAATGTTGTTTCTTGGAGTACCATGATTGCAGCTTATGGTCACCATGGGCGTGGTAGGGAAGCAATTGATGAATTTTATATGATGTTGAGGAGTGGGACATTGCCAAATGCAATAACCTTTGTTTCGTTGTTGTATGCTTGTAGTCATGCAGGTTTGATTGAAGAAGGTCTTCGGTTTTTCTCATCGATGTGGGAGGAGTACTCTGTGAGGCCAGATGTTAGGCACTATACTTGTATGGTGGATCTCTTGGGGCGTGCCGGGAGAGTGGACGAGGCCTTTGGATTGGTCGAGAGCATGACGGTAGAGAAAGATGAGGGGCTTTGGTGTGCTTTGCTTGGGGCTTGTAGAATCCATGGGCACGTAGAGATGGCAGAAAAGGTGGCAAATTCACTTCTTCAGCTGCAGCCCCATTATGCGGGGTATTATGTTTTGCTTTCAAACGTTTATGCCAGAGCAGGTAGATGGGAAGATGTCGCAAAGATTAGGAATCTTTTGGCCCGGAGCAGGCTAAAGAAATTTCCTGGTTGGACATGGATTGAGGTGGATAACAAGATTTATCAGTTTAGTTCTGGAGATGAGACTCATCCCCGGTCAAAGGAGATTTACGGCATGCTCAAGAACCTGAATGAAAGGCTGGTGTGGGCAGGCTATGTCCCCGACACGAGTTTCGTTTTGCAAGATGTTGATGAAGAAGGTAAGGTAAGAAGATTGTCTGCACATAGTGAGAAATTGGCTATTGCATTTGCACTTGTTGCCACCCCTGATGAAACTCCTATCAGGCTTACAAAGAACCTTAGAGTTTGTGGCGATTGTCACACGTTTAGTAAGTTTGTATCAGCCATTACACAAAGGGTGATTGTTCTCCGAGATGCAAATCGGTTTCACTGCTTCAAGGAAGGGGTTTGTTCATGTGGGGATTATTGGTAAATGGTAGTAGGCTTATAGTTTATACTCTAGAGGTGCGAAGTAGGAGAATTTAGCCATAAAATAGTTGTTTTTATATTTTTTTTTTGTCGTTTATACCAGTAGTTTAGATATACTTTTATCATTTGTCTTGGTGGTTCTTTGGTTTCCGTTTGATGTGTTAGCTATAAATTGCCCCATTAGTTATTGTAATTGATAGACTGGAGTATTTAGAATTTGAATGAGAGTTGAGTTTTATCTCTAGTTTTGTGGGTTTTCCCCTTGTGGATTTTCTTTAGGTGGATTTAGACGACCTCCGGGTCCCATCTTACATCTGGGTTAGGCCGGTAAATTCTATCATCTCTATTACATTACAGCTCTTCTTAACTGTAATGCCTTTTTCATGAGAGCAATGAAGTCAAATGAGTTATTTGGTTGGGGGATTCGTATCCCGATTTGAATCATGATTCATGGTTCGCTACAGTGTTTTCTTTAACAAAAAATACATGTAAATCAAAAATGGTTCTAATCTCATGATTCTAATCCATAAACCAAACGTTAGTGATTCATATGATTTTGGGAAAGCTCTGTATTTTTTCCCAAGCTAGACCCGAAGTCGTAAACAAGTACATCAACTAATATCCTTTGTTCATAGATTGGCCTTTTTATATAAAATAAACTTGGGAGTTGGGAGATTGTAACTTTATGTCCCTTCTAATAAGGGTGAATGTTTTTCTGCATACGCAAAATTGACCTTGTTTTTCTATACTTTAGCTAGGTTTTTTTTTTTTTTTTTTTTTTTTCACTGAAAAAGTTAGAGGGTAACAACTCTACAGACTAACACATTTTCACCAATAATAGAATTTATTAAGGAGTTTCTCATACTTTTATACGGTTCAAGCTATTCAAGATGACAAGAAAGACATAATTAGAAGGTGAAGGAAAAATCCTTTAATATCGATTATTGTTCTTGTTCTGTGAAATGTACTCATGTTATTTTTAAGAGAGGATTGGGATTGATCTGAAATTATAATTATGCTCCATGAATTTAACTAAGTTGTCTAACATATTCTATCGTGGGATTAAGCCACTTGCAATTCTTAAATTGGATTTGAAAATTTAGATATGAAAAATTTCTGTCAATTACAATAAGTGAAATTGAAAGGCTCTCTCTCTCTCTCTCTCTCTCTCTCTTTTTTGTATGCATGATGAACATCAATGGAGTTTGTAGATTATTTTTTTTAATATTAGATAAGTTTTGTATTTAAAAAATTCCAAGTGGATGAGCAAAATTGGAGAATCTTGGATTACATTTTCCCGGCTAATCGAGTAGTACTAGTTAAAATATTGGGTGCGTTTGAAATTGATTTTTATTTATTTTTGAAAATATTTTTGCACACCTTTTGAGGCACGCAGATGGAAATTTATTTAGTAAATATTTTAAAAACGAAAATAAAAAAAAACAGTACGAATGATTTTTGTGAATGAATTAAAAAACGGTTAAAAGTTATTTTTTCTTTTATGTTTTTATTTCTTAATACTTGTCAACAATGTTATAATATAGTAATTAATAATTATAATTAAATATGATTTCACTTTTTTATTATACTCAAAATAATTTCTTAAAAAATTAACTAAACGCAATTTTAAAATCAGTCTTAAAATAATTTTTAAAATAAAATATCATTTTTACTTTTATATTAAAAATAAAATCATTTTAAAAACATTATCAAAACGGCCCAATTGTTTTGCCTCCCGAACTTCACTGTCCAATGTGAGACAAAAGCTGTTGAGAGTTTGAGCCATATTACAAAAGTATAAACATCAGTATACTTGGTAGCAAGTTGAGTTAAGATAGTAGAAATTCAAAACATGTTGGCAGTTGCACCGTCATAGATTTCTCCTTATTTTAACACTCAATAACAACGTAGGAGAAAGTACACCCTTATCGTAGATTTCTCCTTATTTTAACACAATAACACTCAATAGTTGTAAGTGGTCAGATTTACGGTCCCAATATGAAAAGAGAAAAGTTGTGTCTTAAACCACGTGATTTTTGAAAAGTTGTATCTTTTTTAAAAGCAAATATATTACAAATTAATGAGATACAATCACTAATACTACACAAATGAATTTACATTACAAAAAAACTTAATCCTGATTCCTGACCGGTACTCTTAGTAAGTTCTAATGAAACCTCAAGGCAGTGGTGAAACTTTGGGCGGCGGGCATGCCCGATGCCCGAAAATTTTCGGGCACGGCGGGCATGTGTCATTTGCTGCCCGTTCGAGTATTTTGGTTGGGCAAGGGCTCGGGCAGCCCGAAAAAAATTCATTCCAGCTGGCCGCCGCCGGTGGAGAAGTCGAACTGCCCCCCGCCGGATTTTTTTTTTAAATTTTCCTGCGTAACCCGAATTTTGCCCGTTCCCGAATATGCCCGAAAATTTTTGACCGTTAGCCCAAATTTGAACCCAACGGATCTTTTTTGCCCGACCCGACCGCCGCCCAAATTTTGTCTGAAATTTCAAACCCCAACGGCTATTTTTTTGACTGTTGCTTGATTTTGCCCGGTTTGCCCGATACTCGACCTGAATGCCCGAATTCCACTTAGCCGTTGGAACTGAATTTTTGAGGGAAAATTTTTTTTTTCAAGCTAAAATTTTTTCTATAAATACCCTCCTCCCCCACCATATTCCTCACCCAAAAACTCACATTCTCTCTACATTTCTCTCAATCTCTCTCATATCTCACTTAATCTCTCATAATATCTCATAATATCTCTCAAATCTCTCTTAATCTCGCTTAAATCTCTCTCAATCTCTCTTAATCTCTCTCAAAGCGCTCTCAATCTCTCTTATTTTTCATAATGGCTTCTTCTAGTTATGGTGGTGATATTCCTATTGATGCCTAATTCAACATCGAAGAAGAGCAATTTTATAATGTTTTTCAAACGCAGGAATCACAAACTACGGAAAGAGTTGCTGAGGAAACTGTAAATCCGAGCCCTGGTGGACGTACTAGAGGTCGTGGATGTAATGGTGGTGGCACCGGTGGGCGTGGATGAGAGGCAAGCGGTAGTGCTAGTGCAAGTGTTGCAAGTTCTGAGAAGAAATACAAGCGCACCTCAGCAGTTTGGGAGCACTTCAACACATTCGAGAAGGTTGACAATAACGGTAACATTAAATACATAACTCAGTGCAAATATTGTGGTGATAAATTACAAGGTAACACTATTCACGACACTACACACTTGAGAAGACACTCTGAAAAGTGTCTTCAAAAGTAAGGAGGCGGAGCCGATCTCCATCAAACACAATTATCGTTTGACTGCCAAACCGGCGGTCTAAGTACGTGGAAATACAATCCGCAAGTTGATCGTATGGAAATGGCACGATTAGTAGTCACATTAGATCAACCACTTAGTTTTACTGAACAAAGGAATTGGCAGCGTTATATTAAAATTGTACATAATCCTAATGCACAATTTTTTCCTAGAACTACTCTTAGGAAAGATGCATTAAAATTATATAAATAAGAAAAGGAAGCATTAATCAACCTTTTACACTCTACTAGTGGTTGCGTTGCGTTAACGGTAGATATTTGGTCCGCCGTTGCCAACAAAGATTATTTAGCTATAACCGGACATTATTATAAAAGGTTTTGATTTGGATAATAGAATCTTAGGTTTTAAATGTGTTATAAGATCACACACTGTCAATTTAATATATAACACAATTTTATCTGTCATTAATGAATATAGTTTAAGAGATAGAATAATGACCATAACATTAGATAATGCAACTGCAAATATTAAAGCATTAGAACTTTTTGAAAATGATTTAAGTTTATTTGGTAATAATGATATATTTCACCAACGTTGTGCATGTCATATAATTAATTTAATAGTAAAATCCGGTTTAAAATCAATGTCAGGTCATATTAAAAGAATAGAGATAACATGGCTTGGATTCAATGTAGTAATCAAAGAATACAAGATTGGTTTAGATTTCTACAAGCATGTAATCAAAATCCTAGAGCATTAGCCTTAGATATGCCCATAAGATGGAACACGACTTATATAATGCTTGAACAATGCATATTTAAGGCTAATGCTCTAGGATTTTGATTACATGCTTGTAGAAATCTAAACCAATCTTGTATTCTTTGATTACTACATTGAATCCAAGCCATGTTATCTCTATTCTTTTAATATGACCTGACATTGATTTTAAACCGGATTTTACTATTAAATTAATTATATGACATGCACAACGTTGGTGAAATATATCATTATTACCGAATAAACTTAAATCATTTTCAAAAAGTTCTATTGCTTTAGTATTTGCAGTTGCATTATCTAATGTTATGGCCATTATTCTATCTCTTAAACTATATTCATCAATAAAAGATAAAATTGTGTTATATATTAAATTGACAGTATATGATCCTATAACACATTTAAAACCTAAGATTCTCTTATCCAAATCAAAACCTTTAACATAATGTTTGGTTACAACTAAATAATCCTTGTTGGCAACGGCGGACTAAATATCTACCGTTAACGTAACGCAACCACTAGTAGAGTGTAGAAGTTTGATTAATGCTTCCTTTTCTTATTTATATAATTTTAATGCATCTTTCCTAAGAGTAGTTCTAGAAAAAAATTGTGCATTAGGATTATGTACAATTTTAATATAACGCTACCAATTTCTTTGTTCAATAAAACTTAGTGGTTGATCTAATGTGGCTATTAATCGTGTCATTTCCATACGATCAATTTGCGGATCGTATTTCCACGTGCTTAGACCGCCGATTTGGTGGTCAAATGATAATTGCGTTTGGCGGAGATCAGCTCCGCCTCCTTACTTTTAAAAACACTTTTCAGAGTGACTTTTTAAGTGTGTAGTGCCGTGAATAATGTTACCTTGTAATTTCTCACCACAATATTTACATTGAGCTATGTATTAAATATTACCGTTATTGTCGACCTCCTCGAATGTGTTGAATTGCTCCCAAACTGCTGAGGTGCGCTTGCATTTCTTCTTAGAACTTGCAACACTTTCGCTAGCACCACCGATTGCGTCTCCTCCACGCCCACCAGTGCCACCACCATTACGTCCCCGACCTCTAGTACGTTTACCAGGGGTCAGATTTGTAGTTTCCTTAGCAACTCTTTCCGTAGTTTGCGATTCCTTCGTTTGAAAAACATTAGGAAATTGCCCTTCTTCGATGTTGAATTGGGCATTAATGGGAATATCACCACCATAACCAGAAGAAGCCATTATGAAAAATAAGAGAGATTGAGAGCGCTTTGAGAGAGATTAAGAGATATCGAGATAGATTTAAGCGAGATTAAGAGAGATTTGAGAGAGAATGAGAGTTTTTGGGTGAGGAAAATGGTTGGGGGGGTATTTATAGGAAAATTTTTGGCTTGAAAAAAAAAATTTTCCCCCAAAAATTCGGGTCCAATGGCTAGTTACATTTTCGGGCACTTGGGTCGGGTCAGGCAGGATTCGGGCAGGTTGGGCAACAGTGAAAAATATAGCCGTTGGGGTTCGAATTTTTGGGCAAAAATCAGGCGGCGGTCGGGTTCGGGCAAAAATATCCATTGGGTTCAAAATTCGGGCGGATTTCAGGCTAACGGTCAAAAAAATTTAGGCATTTTCGGGCAACGGGCAAAATTCGGGCTAACGGTAAAAAAAATTCGGGCAAATTCGAGTTACGCTGGAAAATTCAAAAAAAAATCCGGCGGACGGCGGGGGACGACTTCTCGCGGCTGCGGGCAGCTAGGGAATGAATTTTTTCGGGCTGCCCGAGCCCGTGCCTGACAAAATAACTTGGACGGGTGGCGAATGGCACCTGCCTGCCGTGCCCGAAAGTTTTCAGGCACCGGACATGCCTGCCTCCCGAACTTACACCCTTAATCCAGAATCTGTGCTCGATTGGATTGCTCTCCATTATTAGACCTCTCGCGTTTTCGTCGTCAAAAAAAGAAAAAAAAATCTTCCGTTTCTAGTTATAATACGACTTTTGATGTACTAAAACTAAATTCAGAGCAAACATTAATTCCACGTGTACCGGGAGACTAGCACAATTTCATTTATTTCACCGATTCGAGTTTTCAATTCTAAGTTTCTACAGTAAAAAGTTCTTAGAAAATGTCACATCTAACTTTTTCTGCTACAGTGAAAAACTCTCAGAAAATGTCACGCCTCAACTCGAATGAAAAACTCAAATCTGCGAAGTGAACGATACCTGCATCTGATTGTGATTGTAATTACTTTGTTAATATGGAAAGAAATAAAGGGTAAAAGTTTTCAAAAAAGGAAAATGTAGAACCACAAAGGATTAAGTATTAGACATACTTTACGTCAATTCAACCGGTGTTAAGGAAATCAACTACATATTAATAAAAAATAAATTAATCGCAATATGAGCTTAACATATATTGTACAATATAAGCCTGACATATGAGATCTATTTTTTATTAGTTGTAATGTTAGACAACGCTAATATTAGTACTCTTAAAAAAAATCCTTTTTTTGTTTGAATTATTTAGGACTTGTTCGGTTGCATTTTTGAGTTATAGTAAATTGAGTGTAGATATTAGTTGAATTTGAGTTATAATTTAAGTTGAAGTTGTAACTTGAGTTTGTGTTTGAATGTGCACATTTGAGTTATGATTTGAATTGAGAATATATTTGAGTTTGTGTTTGAGTGAGTCAAAACTTGAAGTTGTATTTAAATAGTATTTTAATAAAAACTCAATGGCGATGAAAAATTTTAATAGGGTATATGGGTAGGGTTTTATTCGTTTCTTCGTTGTGAACGCATAGAAAAAAAGCATCTCAATCGGAATTAAAATGAAAAATTATGACATTTTTAAGAATAGAAAAAACGTTGTTCATTAACTTGAGTTTGAGTTTAATAATTTGAGTTGAAGGGGAAATTTAAACTCTGATTTTAGCCCCAAACTCGAGTTAAAACTCAAATTCAAACTTAAATTTTACAAACGAACATGAACTTAAATAAAGTTATAACTTAAATTTAAACTTTTTTTAAGTTTTATTCCAAAACAACGAACCCTTACTCATGTGTAACTTGGAGCCGGCTGCAGTTGTGAACTCTCCATTTTCCTCCATGGTTGGACAATTTAATGACATGGTCACTTTCTTCTCTTTCACACATTTGGCCGGAGAGTGTGGCCCATAAAGCAGCTTTAGCTGTCTCCATTGTCTCTTACACTTCAATATATGTGTGAACAAGTATTATATATATGTATCATGTGTGTATATACATATAGCAAAATTCACAAAATAACGTGGTTTAATGTTTGCTCTGAATTTAGTTTTAGTACTTCAAATTGTGCTAGTCTCGGAGACAATAATTAGCTATTGCTTGGTGTACAGTGTGCAAATTTGTGTAATTACATTAGTACGTTTACCGCTAGATTGTGATTGTAATTTAGTTTGCAACATTAGAAAAACATTAAAAACTAAATTCAGTTTTTTAATGTTTGTGGTTTTTTCGTATAACCACAAACATTAAAAAAAACCAGGAAATGTTTGAATTGTGTTACTACTATTGCCAATCTCCGACCTAATTTCTGGCTGCTGAGTCATTAATCTCAAAATACACGTGATTCAATTATCAATCATTTAAGTGAGAGGAAATATTCACATTTCATCTAATTGCTGTCTGACTTTGAATTTCAAATGTCATGTACTCAAATTAAAATTATTGATTTTACTACAGTATTTTTCTCTCATAAAAAATTTAAAAATTAAATATTAAAATAAAAAATTATAATTTGAGTATATTTTTCAAACAACTCCTAAGACTCTCAACTAATATAAGAATGGCCCCACACGTCTTAGATGCCAGCCATGAACTCCCCGAAACTGCATAGCAATATTTTTTATCCAACGGTTTTTTTTTCTTCTCTTTTCTTATTTATAATACTTGTGTACGTAGCGTTTCTCTCTAGATATATATTATAACTATGTACTTTAATGCGTTAATTTTTTAAAATTAATTAATAAATATTTTAAAGGTACAAAAAAAGATGCTTTCAACAGAAACATTTTGATGAAAGTCTCGAATTAGCAATACAAGACCATTAGAATCATGCTCTCGTTGGTAGCTCAATTTGATCTAGAGTTGCATCAAATGGCTATTAAAACTACATTCTTACATGGAGAGTTTGAGGAAAGGGTCTTCATGGAACAACCAGAGGGGTTTGAAGTTCAAAGGAACAAGGATATGGTCTGCCTATTGAAGAAATCATTGTATGGGCTTAAACAGTCACCCAGACAATGATATAAAAGATTTGATACCTACATGACAAAGCAAGGTTTTGAGAGGAGTTGGTATGATGCTTGTCTATATTTCAGAGGGTCAGACATCTCTAAAGCAGAATATCTACTGCTATATGTAGATGATATGTTACTAATAAATAAAGACAAGGAAAAGATAATGAAAATGAAGAAAATGCTCAAGTTAGAATTTCACATGAAAAACTTGGGGCCAACAAGAAAGCTTCTTGGAATGAATATCAACAGAGATAGAAAGAAGTCTATTGTATTCCTCAGTCAGAAGAACTACATGGAGAAAATGGTGGATAAATTTGCAATGCAGGGCGCTAAACCAACATCACAACCTCTCACTAGTCAGTTTCAGTTGTCTACACTTCAGAGTCCTAAGGATGATGAAGAGAAGGCCTACATGGAAAAAGTACCATATGTGAATGCAATTGGATCAGTCATGTATGCTATGGTATGTACTAGACCTGATCCGGCATTTGCTATCAGTACACTAAGTAGGTACATGTCTAATCTAGGGAAGGAGCATTGGAATGCCATGAAATGGCTTTTGAGGTACATTGGTGGGACTGTTGGATATGGTTTATACTACAGAAGGCATGGTAGCAAGGTGACAGTGGAAGGATTTATTGATTCAGATTATTCCGGGGATAAAGACACCAAGAGGTCTACTACTTCTTATTTCTTTATGGTTTGCGGAAATTGTATCAGCTGGAAAACACAATTATGACCAACAATTGCACTCTCTACAACTGAGGCTGAATATATGGCGGCTACAGAGGCAATCAAAGAAGGAATATGGCTACACTGACTGCTTAGAGAACTCATATTGACTGATGAAAATGCAGTCATCTACTCAGACAGTCAAAGTGCAATTCATCTATGCAAGAATCCTATATTTCATGATAGAACGAAACATATTGAAGTGAAGTATCATTTTATTAAGGAAAAGGTTTCTCAGGGAGTGATAAATGTTGAAAAGGTTCCTACAAAGGAGAATCCTGCAGACATAGGAACAAAGGTTATTTCACTAAGCAAGTCTAAGCATTGTCTTAAATTGCTTGGTATGAATAATGGGTGATTAAAGAGCTAATCGAGTTAGGATCTCGAGGAATAATAATAAAAAATGGCACTACTTGGTCATATATATAGAATTGAGGTAGAGATTGTTGAATCAATTCTAATATGACTCAGTATTTCAAAGTTTAACAAAGCTGAAATTTGAAGAAGCCTGAAACGACAAGTCATTTGGCTTCATCAGCATGGAAGAAGAATGTCGGTTAAGCTGAACAACAACGTTTTATTAGAAGAGATGTTTTGAAGCTAACGTGGACTAATGCAGCACAAGTGGGAGTATATGGTTGGACCGACTTTCGTGGTCTCCACATTAAGAAATGAAATTTAGTTTTATTGTTGTAATCTTTTCTGCTTCTTCTTGTTCTACGCCAATATTCTGGAGAGAGAGAGAGATCAACTTGTACAGGAAAAGCCTAGAGAGAGAGACATTATAGAGTGAGAAGGGTGAGAGAAAAGGTGAATTTCTTGGGTATTTTTTCTTGTTCAGTTTTTCGAGAAAGTGTTAAGGCTATGAGTTGATTGAAGTTTGTAACTCTCTTGTAAATAGCTTTGTTCAGATAATGTATATCGAATTTCCTTTGGGGAGTTCGCGGAGACGTAGGTGTGATTTTACCGAACTCTGAAATCAAATTGTTGTATTCTTACAGTTTTCTTTCTCTGCTTTGATTCTTAAGATCGAAGTCGGTATTGGACTAATTTCCAACAATTATACCTCTCGTGTTTTCGTCGTCAAAAAAAGAAAAAAGAAATCCTTCCGTTTCTGGTTATAATACGACTTTTTAATGTATTAAAATTAAATTCAGAGCAAATATTAATTCCACGTGTACCGGGAGACTATCACAATTACATCTGATTGTGATTGTAATTACTTTCTTAATATGGAAAGAAATAAAGGGTAAAAGTTTTCAAAAAAGGAAAATGTATAACTGATGACGGGTATTTCTACCAACAAATCAAGTACTTTTAAGCTTGAATATTTGTAAGTTGTGGTCTTTATTTCTCAAATTTTTGTGATTTTTATTTCTTTTTGGGTTCAATTGAAAGTGAATGTATGATGAAATGAGGAGTTGGTAAAATATATTTTTTTTCTTTCTTGGGAATCATGTGAGATCCATGAGTTGTGATACATGCCTAGGGTGATTTGAGCCTAAAAATTCTAATCTCATCCACCTTTTACCCCAGCCATACATTACAACCCTCAAAAGTCCTTTTGATCTTCAATGACAAGTGAACCTTTTTTTAGTGGAGAGTGACACGAAAAATAGGCCTTTGGTAGTTCTTATTAAGATATCACTCATATTCTCCTTGGCTCATAGGTCTATCCGGATTTTATTTGGTTGATTGAGATTGATTGTGCACACACTTACACTTTGAGAGTCTTGAGTGGAGTGAAATTGATGCTTGATGTTGAAATTCTAGATAATCTCAGTGTTTGCATTTCCTTTGAGCTTAGAGCATTATGTGACTTTGGAGACACATGCATAGTTGTTGACTCAATACAAAACTTACACTTTTTCGTTTGTGTCTTAGTACTTGATTTGTGTTTTCTTTTTCTTTCTTTTCCTTTCTTTTCTTTTGCTTGAGGACAAGCAAATGTTTGAGTTTGGGGGTATTTGATGACGGGTATTTCTACCAACAAATTAAATACTTTTAAGCTTGAATATTTGTAAGTTTTCAAGCATTTTTGTTAGTTTAATGTCTTTTGTGTGTTTTTTATAGGAGTTATAAATAAATGCGAACTTAGATGATTTTGCAAGAAGCAAAGAAGAATATTTGCCCAACTTGTGAATCAATGGCAAGAGGAGGCAAAAGAGGATTTTAAGGCACAAAAGAGGAGGCTTGGAAAGCAAAAAAGCGGACTGCAGTGCACCCTTTTGGGCTACAGCGCGCAAAGGAATGCAAAGAAGTCCAGAGAGCAAGGGAAGCGCAGGCTGCAGCGCACCCAAACATGCCCAGCTCCAAAAATGTGCGCTGCAGCGCATCCAAAACGTGCCCAGAGGCTGGACACGCGCTGCAGCGCGCCAAAAGGGCCCAGGAATGTGTCCTACGCGCTGTAGCGCACCCAAAGGCGCTGCAGCACATCTTAGCCCCCTGCGAGTGAAATCCCTCTTCTAAAAATGCACGCCGCAGCGCGTTTTCACGCGGGCTGCAGCGCGCGACTAAATCCCTAGCTCCGAAATGTTGTAGTATCAAAGGAAAGAGATGCCATTTGGAACCAGAGCCCGGAAAAGTGAAGAAAACATCAAAAGGAGGCCGAAATCCTTCATCTTGGAGGTCCTTGGAAGCTCTTCAATGGATATTGGGTTTTATTTTCTTTCATCTATTTTTTCATGTTGAGCTAGACATTAAATCTAGGACTTGATGTAGTTTTATTTGAACTATATTTTGAATATTTTGTTGATTGTTAATTTAATTTAATTTTCAATTCATTTATGTTTCTCTATGCTTAATGCTTTTAATTTATTTGGCCAATGAGTTAGATGATTTTTAGATTGCGAATTTGATGCTCGGGAGAGATTGAATTCTTTATCTAGATTTGAGAAGCATAGTCTAAGTTGTTGTGAGACCGGGAGGAGATCAACGCTTAGATAATCAAATTAGGATTTAGGTCGTTGTGAGGCTGGGAGGCGATCAATATTCCTATTTTCTAATTCTAAAGGCGAAGCTTAATTTGTGTTTAAATGTTCATTTCGAATAGGGATATTGTTTTGGGTATTTAAATACAATTTCTTGTGAGGCACTCGGGAGAGGTTGCGAGATGACATTAGAGCATTGATTAATGAATTGAATGGAATTGATTAGCGATTACATAATAGAATGAACATAGGAATAATAAAGCAAAATCAAGTCCCTAGACCATTTGTGTATAGATACTTTATTTTCTTATTTTCATATTTATTTTGTTTTATTTTCTTAATTGTCATTTTATTAGGTTGCCTAGATAAAATTAAGTTATAATAATCGTAGTATTTAACGGCAATTCTAAACCTAATCCTTGTGGAGACGATATTCACTCACCTTATACTCAAAACTTGACACCGTACGCTTGCGGAAATTTATTATACAAAATTAATTTTACGCATCAAGAACCACAAAGGATAAAATATTAGACATACTTTACGTCAATTTAACAGATATTGTACATACTTATGGATATCAATGATGTTTAAGATAGATCGCACAATATGAGCTTAACAGATATTGTACATATGAGATCTATTTTTTGTTAGTTGTAATGTTGGACAACGCTAATATTAGTATTCTTAAAAAAAAAAAATCCTTTTTTTTTTGTTTGAATTATTTACTCATGTGTAACTTGGAGCTGGCTACAGTTGTGAACTCTCCATTTTCCTCCATGGTTGGACAATTTAATGACATGGTCACTTTCTTCTCTTTCACACATTTGGCAGGAGAGTGTGGCCCCTAAAGCAGCTTTAGCTGTCTCCAAGGTCTCTTACACTTCAATATATGTGTGAACAAGTATTATATATATGTATCTTGTGTGTATATACATATAGCAAAATTCATAAAATTACGTGGTATTAATGTTTGCTCTGAATTTAGTTTTAGTACTTCAAATTGTGCTAGTCTCGGAGACAATAATTAGCTATTGCTTGGTGTACAGTGTGCAAATTTGTGTAATTACATCAGTACGTTTACCACTAGATTGTGATTGTAATTTAGTTTGCAACATTACAAAAACATTAAAAACTAAATTCAGTTTTTTTAATGTTTGTGGTTATTTCGTATAACCACAAACATTGAAAAAAAAACCAGGAAATGTTTGAATTGTGTTACTACTATTGCCAATCTCCGACTTAATTTCTGGCTGCTGAGTTATTAATTTCAAAATACACGTGATTCAATTATCAATCATTTAAGTGAGAGGAAATATTCACATTTCATATAATTGTTGTCTGACTAAATGAAAATTACAAACAGCAGAGATTCAACAATTTTATCTTAGAAAAAAACTTTAATTGTTGGTGTTATTCCTTGTTCATATATTAACTAGTACAACGTTTCTTGAACAATTTATCATGAAACATGTATTTACACACCCATTCACGACTTGATCACTAATACTAGAGTTTTGCGACTTTGCAGAGAAAAAAATTTAAATTTCAAATGTCATGTACTCAAACTGAAATTATTAATTTTTTTACAGTATTTTTTTCTTATAAAAAATTTAAATTTCAAATATCAAAATAAAAAATCATAATTTAAGTATATTTTTCAAACAACTCTTAAAACGGGCCCATTCACTTCACTGATTCGAGTTTATAATTCGAGTTGAGATGTGATTTTGTGTGTGAGCTTTTTACTGTAGCAAAAAAGTTAGATGTGACTATTTCTGAGAGCTTTTTACTGTAACAAAACTCGAATCGGCGAAATGAACGGAGGCTCAAGTAATATAAGAATGGCCCACACGTATTAGATGCCATCATGCCAGCCATGAACTCCCCGAAACTGCATAGCAATATTTTTTATCCAACGGTTTTTTTCTTCTCTTTTATTATTTATAATACTTGTGTACTTGACGTTTCTCTCTAGATATATATTATAAATATGTACTTTAATGCGTTAATTTTTTAAAATTAATTAATAAATATTTTTAAGGTACAAAAAAAGACGCTTTCAACAGAAACATTTTGATGAAAGTCACGAATTAGCAATGATTTGTCATTATTGAAAGGTTGTTCATTGCAAGAAAAAAAGACGCAATCCACTAATATTTTTAAAGGTTTTTTGTTTAGTATTTTATTGATATTTAGTTTTATTTTACGTAATAGTTTGAATTAATTTAGTGTATTTTGATTATGTAATGATGTTAATTATATGATGGTGACTGTGCATATGATAATGCTCGGTGTAGAAATTTGTTTGCTATCTAAATTTATTTATTTATTAATTTAATAAAGTTTGTTCATACGTTAGCTTAAAATAATTTAATATATTTCAGTTATATGATAGTAACTATGACGATAATGAATATGTGGTATTGATGGTTATATGATGGAGATGATGATGATATATATTCTGTTAATTTATTTTTTATTTTAAAATATTGATGATGATGTGGTTATGTTGGATGGTTGCAAATTAATTAAGTTTTTAATTAATAAAAAACACACAATTTAAATCCTTATAATGTATGATATTACTTTTTAGCATAGGCTTTTAGCATTGCCAAAAAGCTTAACTTTAAGTGGTGAGGAAATTTTATCCCAAAATCCTTTTAGAGTACTTTATGAAAACTCTCTAGATTTTAGTTAAATTTTAACTAAAATAATTAGAAAGTTATTTTCGCTAGCAACTTATGAGTATTCATTCAAATCATAAATAACTTTATTGAATTTAAAAAAGAACATTTACATTTATTATGGTTTGAAAGAATAAAATGATACAAAAAATCAAATGGCTTGCCCTCTCTTATTACTAGTTATATTTAGTTAGTGTAAAATAAAATTTTCAGAATAGCTAACCATTTAATTAATGATTGGAGTGGAGAAAAGCTAAAAAAAAAAACAGCTAAATGATTAGTTATTTTAGTTAAAAATATAAAATGATTAGTATAGCAACCATGCTTAATTAGTATGACCTAGTAATTTAAAATATTTGTAGTGACAAATTTTTTTTTTAATTTTTAACAATGACATTTGTCGTCGTTTATAGCGATATAACGCTAGTTTTGATAATATAAATACTCAAGCCAGACTTTCCTCTTCCCATCTGTTAGGTTTTCAGATGCATGAACGGGCATAATTTTTTTTTGGAACATAAATCGATATATATATATATATTTATAGATGTGTGTGTATGTATATAATACGTGTACGTTTATACGTACACATTTCTGAACAACCAATTTTTAGACGAACTACTGCAATTAACTAGATGCCTAATGATTAATTACATGTTATGGATAAGTTATCAAATTGACTTTTGAACTTCTTGTTTGATTGAGTATATCTTTGAACGATTCTTATCTTCACTTGGAAAACGATCGCGAGATATATACAGCTTGGTAGGCAAACACTATATTATATGTCATCACAGCCACATCTGAGCGCCTTTTATTTTTCTGGTTATAAAGTTTGAATGTTTGACTGAAATTCATCTGGTGAACTAGTTATTAAATGAAATCAAGTCGGCCATTAATTAGAGGTTCGAGTACTTTCCCATACATTATTTGGTCAATTCATATGCACAAACAAGTTGGAACATTATTACATTAAAAATTACACAAAAATTAAATATACAGGTCCAAGAGATGGACTCTCCATTTGGTTTTTCTTTCCTTTTATTTTTTCATTTTAAATAAGAAAATTTTTACGGTATGACCTGTCTTTTTTTTATTATCATCGGTAAGCATTACTGTTTTTCAACTATGTTTATTTTTTTTATTTTATAAATATCAGTAATTAGAAAAAAAAAGTGTTCAAATAATGTAAGCTTTGCATAAATAAAGAGATTTTTCTACTAGGCACTTAAAAATTAAACTTTTAAAATGACTATGTTTTTAACCGTTAATTTTGTATAAAAAATTATTTATTCTGTAAATTTTTTAATTTAATGTGATTTTAATTAGATCTAACGATACTTATGGTTAATAAGATCAAATGAAGAAAGATTCTACAAATAAATGTTTTGAGTTACTTTCTCTGCATACAAACACAGAAAAGTCCTGCCCTCACAAATTTTCCAGAACAAGTCATATTTTTCCCTTTCGAAATTCTGACGCATTCCAAATCACAAAATAATATATATTGGGTCCCATTCTCACTTCACTGTTGATCTTCCTCTTTAGCTGTTTAAGGCCGCCACTTTATGGACAAGGAATGTGAGCCACGTGGCATCGTTGACAATCAAAAGGCAAATTCAAACCATCCGATTTTTATAAATTAATATCTCCGTTCATTTTACCGATTTAAATTTTTAATTTTATATTTATACAATTTAATTTTTTTTTAAAAAATATCACATTTAATTTTTTCTGTTACAATTAAATTTTTTTAAAAAATATCACATTTTAACTTAAATTAAAAATTTAAATTTATGAAAAAAAACTAGACCTAATTTGAAATGACCACCGAATCAAACTTCAAGCAGCAGATTAAAACTTGGACTGGTATAATAAAAACAAAAAAAGTAAAACCGCCGTTTGAACAATATTATTATATTATTTTTTGTATGAATAATTCGTTCATCTAGAAATTTTCTTCCCTTCTTTCTTTCACCTTTGTCCATTTAATACTTATAACCCAGTTTCTCTTACCAAAAAAAGCAATAACAAGAATCTCTCCTTAATCACTTGATCAATATATGTCTTCTTCCAGTTTTCTTTCATCTTTCAGAACATTTTGTCTGTACTAATTATAACCCCATAAACAATAAACTTTTCTTTTTAGTCTTGTAAAATGAGTGAAATTGATGAAGTGCGTAAGTACTTCCTGTGTCCTATATCCCTTCAGATCATGAACGATCCGGTCACCGCCGTGACCGGCATTACCTACGACAGGGAAAGCATAGAGAAGTGGCTTTCGACGGCGGCGGCGGGCGACGCAACGACGATCACTTGTCCGGTGACGATGCAGCCTTTGCCGAGAGACTCCGACTTGACGCCGAACCACACCCTCCGGCGGCTAATCCAAGCGTGGTGCATCGCCAAAGGAATCGACCGAATTCCGACCCCGAAGCCGCCTCTCGACAAGAGACACGTTCTCAAGCTCTTGAGGGACCTTAGGGTTTCCGATAACTGCCGTAATATTGATGGTGGTTTGCAGCAGATCACGACGTTGAAGAAAATTGAAGGGCTCGCGGCGGAGAGCGAGAGGAACAGAAGGTGCATGGCCGAAGGAGGAGTCATGCAAGCCATGATTTGTTTCGTCGTACGATGTTTCAAGGAAGGAAAGATAGTTGGCGCTGAAGAAGCTCTGAGAATTCTTCATCTTGTTTGGGTTGACCCTAGTACTAATAATGAAGAAGTTAAGACTCTTGTAAGCGAAAACAATGAATTTTTCGAATCCTTGGCGTGCATTTTAGGGTTTCCGAGGATGGACAATGATGTTGATCTGAAATCGGAAGCGATGAAAGTACTAAAACTCGTGATTGAAGCGTCGAATTCGAGTCGGTTGGAACGGTTAAGGCTCGAACTATTCATGAACATAACGAAAATTTTAAGAGAGAGTTCATCACTTTCACAACAAGCCATTAAATCCGCTCTGCAGATTCTAATCGAAGCCTGCCCTTGGGGAAGAAACCGAATAAAGATCATCGAATCAGGGGCGGTTTTCGATCTCATCGAGCTCGAGCTGACATCGAAACCCGATAGGCACACCACCGAGATGATCTTCACCCTTTTGGCTCATCTATGTACGTGTGCCGACGGGAGGGCCCAGTTCCTCCAACACGCCGGCGGCATAGCCATGGTGTCGAAGAGGATTCTTAGGGTTTCCGTCGCGACCGACGACAGGGCGATCCACGTGCTGTCTCTGATCGCGAAATTCTCCGCGAAAAGCGAAGTTCTTGTGGAGATGCTGAAATTGGGAGCAGTCACGAAGCTTTGCATGGTAATGCAAGCAGACTGCGCAATGTTTTTGAAGGACAAGGCTAAAGAGATACTTAGGCTGCACTCTAAAGTATGGAATAATTCCCCTTGTATTGCTGTGTATTTGCTATCCAGACAGCTTCGGTAACCTTTACAATGATCATGTACTTTTGTTTTACGACTAAGGAACATAAACTTTCATTCGCCAGAATCTATATATCAGATTCATAAAAATGTAAAAATATGATGCTTCTAATTAAAGTGAATCTGTAATAAAATTTGGGGATTAATAATTACATTCACAATGATCGATATGTAAGGTAAATTTTGTAATTGATTATTTCATCAATGTATTTTTTCTTATAAAAAAAGATCTTTATATAAGGTAAATTTTTATAGCTTATTATATGATATAAGGTCAAATGTTATTAATATTACATGTTCCTTTTCTATGTGCTTGGAGTTCTATTTTTAGCTCGAATAATTAGTTTTATATGTAGATATGTAATGAACTAATTAGGGCTGTTCATGGGTTGGGTTGGTGCGGGGTAAGATTTTTTCTTTCCTCGCCTCAAAGGGTGCGGGTTGTAAATATTTGGCCCCAACAATGTTAGAAAAATTTCACAATCCAATGATGTTTGGGTTGAGTTGGGGCGGTGCGGGGTGGGTTGGGTAGTCGGTTTCAACATTCAAAGAATCAAAGACTCAAAGTTCAATCCAACATTCAAAGTTCATCATCAAATAAAAATAATACCTCTAACATTTAAATAGACAGAAATTCAAAGTTCAATTCAACATCAAACATGAAGCAAAGTAGTCCATCCAACATCAAACATAAAGCAAACATAAATTAGTCTACACTCATAAATTAGTCTTAACATAAAGCAAACATAGAGACTTAATTCAAACGTGAAGAAATTAGAGAGTAGAAATGAGTTACCTACCTGAGATTAGATATTAGATTGGGCAAATTAGAGCGCATGTTAGGTTGAGGTGTATAGGCCATTATAGTCCAACCTACACCCTATCCGAAAACATTGGGCCAGACATTAAGTGGACATTTGATTCATAAATTCAGAATCATGATTCAGAACTATTTTTGATTTACGTATATTTTTTATGTGAGAAAATATTTTAATAAACTACGAACTATGTTTCAAATCATAGCACAAATTCAGTAACCAAACGCACCCATAAGCCGAAAAAAACATTTAATACAAACAGATTGAATTGGAGTTTTACGGATTTATAAACAGCCTAGAATTAATGATAATAGGTACTACACGTTATCCTCGTGGCCGCAACAGTTGACTTCAATTTTTAGTGGCTTTTAGTAAATAGAAAATTTGACGTGTACATAGGTTATTTCTGATTTTGAACTTTTGAATGATAATTATCCGTCTCTCCTTCTTTACCCCCTTTTCTTTTGTGTGTGTGTGTGAAATGGAGATTGAATGATGATCATTTTCTCCTTTAGGCCGTAGCCCTCGTTGAAAACGTGGCATATTTCAAAACTAGGTAAATCACTTGCAAAACCCTTTAAAAAAAAAACGAAAAAGGAAAACGGAAAAACCAGAAACAAATGAGAGAGGGTCATTCTTTCCATCTTGGGATTTAACGAATAATAACGATGATCTAACGTAGTACAATTTATTTATTTTTTTAATTGAGGGATTCGAACTTTATACTCTAGCAAACACAAACATGGAGTTTTCATTTCATATTAGTTTCCACCTTAAGTATTTGGGTATTTATAAACAACTATATATCCTTGATTTCTTATGGTTTATTTTTACAATTGGTCCCTTTTTCTTTTTTTTTTTCCCTGAAAATTTAATTGGTCTTTAAAGATATGTAGTACTCTCAATATTTTAGCTTATGACATTCACTTTTAAAGGTCTATCTATCTTGTTATTTTTAAAATATACAATTTGGCTTCTCTATTCATAAATTCTTTATTTTCATATTCAATCTAACACGAGAATACACGTGAAGGTTTTAAGAGGGATAAAATAGTAAACAACAAATTGATGTGAAAAACAAAATCTAAAAAGAAAAAAAAATCAACACTGAAATATAAAATCAAAAATTCTTTTTTTTAACAAAGTAAAATTTATTCCAAAATCAAAGAAATACACAAACTAATTTTGACTCAGATGACCTCAAGCAATTAGAAAACAAAATTTTGACTATAGACCGGTTCCACTAGTGAATTCTAAAGAAGCGCACTGGGAGATAACACGTACACCATGTTCCAACAAAAGGAATTTGAAAGGGCCCACCAACAATTGAACACTCAAAATGCTCTTTCATTGACACTTGTGCAATCGATGGAAAGCTCTGATTGATCGAGAGTAAGAGATTTATATCCATAAGGTCACTAATAACACTGTTGTGAAATGCCATAGGCAAAGACAATATAAAAATTAAACTAGAGAGCGAGAAAACCAACTACACTATTACAATAGAAACACAGTAACCAAAAAACAAAATCATAAAGCAACACCAACTTTGGTGAAAGAATTAAGCATGACCGTGCCCTATTCATTTCACCGATTCGAGTTTAGAATTCAAGTTTTACTACAGTAAAAAGTTCTAAAAAACAATCACATCTAACGTTTTTACTACAGTAAAAAGCTCTCACATAAAGTCACATCTTAACTCGAATAAGCGAACTAAACGGGTGTTGATACCCAAAATTTTACAAGTTATCGGCCTGGCCCAAATCCAATAAATACGACTCCAGGTATGGTACGTGGACCTAAGCCACATTCGGGGACTTCTATGTGGGCCGTGGTTTGGCAGGCCAAGGAATGTGACCGGACCCATTTTATCCGGCCCAATCAGATCCTTGGCCCACTTAGGGTGGTCCTGGGTCTATGAGGGAATTAGGATAATGTGGGTTATGGAGGAAATTAGATAGAAGAAGAAAAAAAGAAAAAAAACCCATTAGCCCATTACCTTGCATTAAGATACAAAACAACGTGTCTTAACGCCTTTCTTTTCTTTTTTTGTTCACTCCTTTCTGCCTTCCCAGGGGTCAAATGCAGCCCCTTCCTCAAAAAACCATAAAAGGGCAGAATACACATGAATGAGAGGGGGCAATCTATTGACCATGTGGCTACCACTCTCTGACCTCACCCAAAATGGCCACAGAGCCATGTATGGCTGCCATTCTCTGACCTCAACGAAAATTGCCCCTGAATCCCACTGGAAATGTCTTATTGACGGGGACCTTTGGGGGGGGGGGGGGGGGGGGGGTGATTTCAACCAAAGTTCAAAACGGCTGGCGGGAAAACTTCCCTCCCCTTTACCATGATCCTAGTCTATAAATACTGCTGTCCAAACCTCTAAAATAAAGAACAATACAAAGGAAAGGGGGAAGAAAGGCATATCAAAGTACTATGTTCTAATTCCTCTGGATTTCTGGTTTCTATCAGATCGACTGACGAAGAATTATATTCTCCATAACTTCCGGTTGAGTCCTTCTAGAACAAGTTTCTAAGCGTTCTCCCCATTGGAAGTGGTGACAAAAGCTCCCGAAACATCAAAACCCCTTGACCATAGCCCAACACCTCGAGATTGATTGTTTTGCTCCTTTCGCCCACTACGTCTGTCGGAATCACTGTGTTCATAAATAGAGAGATATAACCCTATTACCCACTTAGGAACCTCCTCCATAAACTGATCACACTCCTTTCCCATGCTATATACTCACAGGGAGATCCCCATCAGAGATTCTTCACCGTCGCTGAGCCGAAGCCGCAACGGGTGTCACCCTCGGATACCGTCATCCTCGGGGTCATCCAAATTTTGCCTACCCCAGTCGGGGCCAATCTCATCCCCTCGGCCACCATCGACACCAGGAAGTGCCCACGGCAGTTCTCTGACTGCGTTAGTCAATGAGAGCACAGTCCTCACGAACCAAAAGGGGCCACACGTCCCCTACCTTCCACGTCGACAGGCCCCCACCAAAAGAGCGCCAACATTTTACGACTCCACTGGGGAAGCTAAACTAGGGCTTCCGAATGGCTCCTACTAAGAGTAAGAAGATGAAGACTACCCTCGATAGGGATTCACAGGGAACGGAGATGTCCGTCTCGGACCATGATGTCGGCGCCCCCGATGGAGCTGAGGCTTCAGCTGCTGGCCCCGCGAAAATAATTCAAGAGATGGCTCGAACGCAAGGAGATGAAACTCCGAGGTTCTCCTTTTTTGGTGGTAGAAAAGGGAATCCCAAAGAGCACATCAGTCGCTTCCTAGATATGCTTGGGTAGTACTCCAGTGATAAGGATATGAGGCTCCGAGAGTTCTCAAAATCACTCACTGATTGGGCCTATACTTGGTACACGACTCAGTTTGGAGTTGAATTGAAGCGTCTCTGTCTCCGGATTTGAGCCGTTCTTCTTCTCCGTCCCAATTATCCTTTTCTTCTCTTGAATACTCTCTCAAAAGCCAGCCGTCATTCCACAGTCTAAAAGTGTCTTCTAATTGCCCTAGAATCATATATTTATATGTTTCGGAGTATTAGGGTCAAAACGGGTAACAGAGACGCTTCAATTCAACTCCAAACTAGTTCTTTTCTTTCCTTTCCAATGATTAAGACTTTGTTTAGGAATTTATTTTGTTTAGAGATGAACTAATTCCTTTTTCTAGGGTTACGATGTAGCCAAATTATGAATGTTCAAATTCTCAATCTTATTTTTAAGTAATTGATGTTTAATCTATATATGCTGAGTATTTCAATTTATTCTTAATGCTTGTGATTGTTTGGCCAACTATTACATGATTTTGTATTTAATTTGAGACCGAGAGGTGATAATTAACTAAGCTCTTAATTGAAATACCATGAGTTGTTCATAGGATAGAGATATCTATGATGCTTGTGCAGTTCTTTTGAATTTCTTGCACTTAATAATTTTCAACAGGTTTAGAAGTCTGACAGAGATGTAGATTTTGCTTGTTGGATTAATATTATTGCTGCTTGAGAAAGAATAATAATTGCTTTAGAGAAATTGCTGTCAGTATAGGATTGAATGTTAATTTTCTTGAATTATGGGAATTTGAACATGATTAATTTGGTGAAATCGGAAACACTAGAATCTTAATCTATTGAATTTTTATCCATTGCTAGCATTGTTTAATTTATTTAATTGTTTTAGTTTTGCTTTACTTAATTTTATAAATCTCTTTTCAAGTATTCAAATAAAATTGGGGTTAATACAATTTCGGTAATTAGTAAACAACAATCCTCGTGGGACGATATTCTTATTCACTATTATATTACTTGATTGTGATAACGTATACTTGCGTTATGATTTTTCACAACAAGTTACGCTATCTCCAAGTTTAAAGGCTACCTCCAAGTTTTCAGGAAGGAGGGAACAATCGAAGTTAGGACGTACCATTTCGTTTGGCATAAAAATAGGAATGGAGGCGGCAGCGGTACAAGGCTGTGGTGAAACAGATCCATTTCAGTGAAAAGCCTAAAAAAAGGGGGAGGGAAGAGAGGGGGAAAGCAAGGTAAGTGCATGAATACATACCGACAAGGCTGTCTGGTCTTATGGGGGAACCGGCCCATTAGGAGCAACGGTGTTGCCATCACTTTCATCAGAGTCAAGACCCCACCACCCCCCAAGGCTGCCCCTTGGAGCATCAGTGACTGTTGAGAAGCGCGGGCTCCCACGAAGTGGCTCTGGGACTGGCGAAGGTTTTTTATGAGGACTCTTTGAGGGCCTCAGATAAATCCTCTTCGGCTCTGTAAAAGAAAGCGCGCCTGCAGACCTTCGCTTACTCCCACCGGTAGCACGAGCAAGGGTGACAGAAATTCTACCGGACGAGCGGGCATTTATCGATGTCCCAGCCCTGGCCGCAGGGATCTCCTTCGCGGAAGTAGGTTTCTGCCAGAATGAACGGGAAGGGAAGACAAACCAAAACAGACAAACGGAGGTACATTCATGTTCACAAAAAAAAATGAGGGGGGAAACAAATAAGGGAAGATCAAAAGAAAAAAAAAAGAAGATTCAAACAAAATGTACCCGTACGGTTGCTCATTCAGGAGAAAAGGTCTTACCGGAAGAAGAAGCACCGGTATCATCTTGCCTAAGCACATCATCTGCTGCCCCAAGGCCGGTATCCCGAGACCGGGCCCTTGAAGCAATACGGGAACTCTTACGACTCGGTAAGGAGGCCGCAGCAGCCGGGCCCCTGGTGGCAAGATCTGACCGGGCTTTGGTCGGCCAAGGAAAGGCCGGTGCGACAACAAGGCGCCACGCATCCCAATCCGCCGGCTTCACTCCAGGAGGAAACTCCCCCACCAATTGAGTCTTCTTCCCGTCAAATACGATCCAATAGGGGTCTCTGTTCCTGATGGCGTACGTCATGACACAGGCATGAGTGTAAGGCCTGAGCCGTTCAGGCATGACGTCCAGCCTCGAAAAAAGGCACGCCTGTGGTTGGGGTCCACTGTCCGCTGCAGTAAGAAGCCGATATATGACATAGAGCTAGTACTCAGAAAAGGCCGCGGAATGGACTGCTAAGTACTGCGCACCCGATAAAATCAGAGGGCCATCTCCTAACAAAAGAAGCCCCCTGCTAACTAAGAAGCTCTGAGCGCCGAGGGGCGGGTTCTCTGCAGCAGCCATGGGAACAGTCTGGTCAATACTAAGCTGGTGAAAGACCCGGTGAGGCTGGTAAGACACGTACCCCAAATTACCGTTGACGAAATTAGGAAGGTGGTTGGGTACGGTAGAGAAGACAAAATCAAGCAGGTGGGGGTCGTGGTTCCCTTCAGCGTCCATCGTCGATACCTCGTTGCGGGAACTCACGCTACCCGGGGAGCGAAACAAGAGAGACAGATACAGCCCGTCAACATCAGCATAAGGAACAAAATCATAACTGCTTATGTCATCTAAAAAGTCCAAAATAAAACGTCCCCTAACGGTTTCTTCATAAACCAGCAGCAGTATAGCAGAACTGAAACTTCGACAAAGCCAAAATCTCAGAACCGCCTCTTTGCAAAGTCTAGTGAAAGCGGTTCAGGAGCGTACCCTCTGAAATTTTCCCACAGAAAGACCTGAAGTAAATTAGTCGAAAGCCACGTCTCGATACCGCAACACCCAACTCCAGTAACCTCAGCTTCAGAAAGCATGTCCAACTACCTATAGAGTTGGCCAAGGACCAGCGGCACAAGAGGAAGCCTCTCCCCCCGGAGGATGGCAATCGCCATAGGAAAGAGATGACCTGATATTGTATCCGGAGAAGGGCCCGGTAACAGAAATCTGCTGAGAAGAAGGGATATCATGGCCTCTGACTTACAGAACCAGCGGTGACCCTCACCGCGGACACGTCGGCCACCCTCCACCGAGTCGTAGAAGAAGCGTGTCCAACTGGCTGAGTTGGGTCGGGAATTACTACGTCTACACTTTTTTAGAGCCTTCTCCAGGTCTCCTAGCATTAACCTATCCTCCGGGTCCTCGGGGCTAGAGGTGGGAATCTCGGTGTCGCTCCAATTGACAACTGAAATATACGACGTACGTTCGCGAGAGTTACAGTAAATTCTCTCGGACCAGCAATAAAGGAATTAGAAGACTTGCTCCATCTTTGTACCACATGACGTAAGCCGATTACGTCTCGGTAAAGGTGAAGGCTCGTTGAGGCTATGAGAAACGGGAGCACACCCGATGTGGTAAGTCTTTCCCGAAGGTCACCATCCCTGAGCTCTTCACGCACCCAGTCCGCCCAACCCGATGAAACTTCAGTAGGGCAAAGAAACATGAGTAGGGCTGGTAGAAAGTCGCCTCTACGAAGGCAGACCCAATTGACTGAATTAGGAGAGATTTTCTCTCCTTCCTCAGGGGAAAGCTCGTCATTAATAAGCGTTCTAGTAACCTCTAGCTCGTGTGCTGCCTCATGGAGATGATCATTAATTGTGAAAGCAGCATCCCGGAGGAACGGCCTTGAAACCGATCTTGGCTTCGACAAGGCGCGGGTCGCCATTTAAGAACCTGAAAAAGAGAGGGAACGGTAGCAGGAGAATCAGTTCTAGGACGCGAAAACAACAAAAAAAAACACTAGAAGCCAAGCAATATCAGTGTAAAACTGAAGGCATATCCTCTGCCCACAGTGACAAGATGACGTCAGGGCACGCTGGGGGAAATTGGAAGGAAGGTTAGGATTCGCGATTTCAAAAGAACCATAATAATAATAATATTAGAGCTATCACGATGGGTATCAATGCAAGAAGAGGAAACGATAGTCGTACCGCTAAACGGCCATGACAACATACTCAAGGCACCATAATAAGCAAGTAACGCATAGCCGCGGAGCCACCATGGCCTCACGGCTCCAACAATTGGATGCAACCACAAATCACACACTCAAGTAAGCCCATAAGTGATAGGGGGAACGCAATGAACAAGCAAAAAAAAAAAAAGGGAAGCAAAACAGAGCACACGTGAAGAGCGCCAATTCAAAGAAATATTCAATAATATCCCAATGCCCTCCGAACAAAAAGAGGGCGGGGCTGGTTTAGGCTCCACACTAAGGGAACATGCAGACCACTGTTAGTGAACTTATTCTAGTTCTTCGCTAAAGTCTACTCTCTAGACAAAGTTTATTTGCCCTTTTCGGTTTGGCCTCTCATGCTTTCTTAGAGTTTTGGGCCCATTTACAAGAGGGACGGTGAGAGCGAGGGAGAAACAACAATGAACAACAATAACTATACAAGCAGCAAAAAAAAAAGGGAGCCGAACGGCAGCGGGAAGTAATGACCACAAAGCAGTACTCAAATCAATAATGGGTAAGATTTTTTCTCTAAGCCCTAGAACAGGGGAACGGTGGGGGCTTACCCGAATCCTGTGAAGCGTGGCGATGGGACGGCGCGGAACGACGACGATGGCGGCAACTCCCCTCCACGAGCGGAACGACGATGACGGCGGCAACTCCCTTCCGTGAGAGGAACGACGACGACGGCGGCAACTCCCTTCTGCGGGCGGAGCGACGGCGGCGGCAATAATCCTTCCTGTGGACGGCTAAGCCACGAAAAGAGATTTTGTCCCTCTAACTTTCTCCTCTCTTTTCTTATCTCACCGTAGTAATGATTGACAATGTGGGTTTGGGATTTTTGGCCAACAGTGAAAGGGAATAGAAGAGATTTTGGGTTGAAAAGGGGAATGTGGTAGTAGGAGGAAGGAGTAAGGGGAAGGGTCTTTTACTTTTTTGAGGTCTCTGGCGTATTAGCTCAAGAATGAATGAAGAAGCAAAAATAAATGAAGAAGCCGAAGGAAGGTTAAAATGACCCAAAAAAAAAAAGATTAGCGGGGAGTGAAAGGGATATTAAAGGGTATTAGCTAAAATAAAGGAAAATAATAAAAATGAGGAAAAGGAGAGAGGAACCAGCAATTTAGAAAGAATTCGGTGTAATAAGGATGCAATTATAGAAGCAATTACAGGTTCTCTCAGACACTAATTGATTCAGCTAGCAGTTTGATTCTACACCAATACCAGACAGAACGGGTTGACAGGCTCTAAGATTGATTGCATGACCTATCTTGCTATGCTGCATGGCCCATACAATCAAGAGGGCTAATGTTGATACCCAAAATTTTACAAGGTATCGGCCCGGCCCAAATCCAATAAATATGACTCTAGGTATGGTACGTGGACCCAAGCCACGTTCGGGGACTTCTATGTGGGCCAAAGAATGTGACCAGACCTATTTTATCCGGCCCAATCAGATCCTTGGCCCACTCGGGGTGGTCCTGGGTCTATCAGGGAATTAGGATCATGTGAGTTATGGAGGAAATTAGATAGAATAAGAAAAAAAGAAAAAAACCCATTAGTCCATTACCTTGCATTAAGATACAAAACAACGTGTCTTCACGTCTTTCTTTTCTCTTTTTGTTCACTCCTTTCTGCCTTCCCAGGGGTCAAATGCAGCCCCTTCCTCAAAAAACCATAAAAGGGCAGAATACACAGGAATGAGAGGGGGCAATGCCTAATGACCTGCTTATTCATCTCTGGGGTAAACCTTCCTCTAGGATCAACGAAAGTTGCCCCTGAATCCCATTAGAAATGTCTTACTGACGGGGACCTTTGGGGGGGATTTCAGCCAAAGTTCAAAACGGCTGGCGGGAAAACTTCCCTCCCCTTTACCACGATCCTGGTCTATAAATACTGCTATCCAAACCTCTAAAAAAAAAGAACAATACAAAGGAAAGGGGGAAGAAAGGCAGATCAAAGTACTATGTTCTAATTCCTCTGGATTTCTGGTTTCTATCAGAGCGACCGATGGAGAATTATATTCTCCATAACTTCTGGCGGAGTCCCTCTAGAACAAGTTTCTAGGCGTTCTTCCCATTAGAAGTGGTGACAAAAGCTCCCGAAACATCAAAACCCCTTGACCATAGCCTAACACCTTAAGATTGACTGTTTTGCTCCCTTCGCCCATTACGTCTGTCGGAATCACTGTGTTCATAAACAGAGAGATATAACCCCATTACCCACTTAGGAACCTCCTCCATAAACTGGTCACACTCCTCTCCCACGCTATATGCTCATAAACAGAGATTCTTCACCGTTGTTGAGCCGAAGCCGCAACGGGTGTTGCACTCGGATACCGTCATCCTCGGGATCATCCGGGTTTTGCCTACCCCAGCCGGGGCCAATCTCATCCCCTCGGCCACCGTCGACACCAGGAAGTGCCCACCGCAGCTCTCCGACTACGTCAGTCAACGAGAGCACAGTACTCACGAACCAAAAAGGGGCCACGCGTCCCTTACCTTCCACGTCAATAGGCCCACACCAAAAGAGCCCCAACAACGGGCTCTAAATTAACAAACCTAAACCAAAACTCAGGAAGCACCGCATACTCAGGACCAACCACCAGCAACATGCCGAATTACATGACCAAACAAAGAGACATTGGAGATGCCCATCCTTGGCAACATGTGAGAACCACGCATTCGTGCTGCCACCAGTCGAAAAAGGCATGCACCCACCAACCTAGTCGCTGCACCAAGGAGGCCCTATCCCTTAAGCCACAGATCCTCCGGGCAAATGGGAAAGGATGCTCTCAATTAGAAACCTAACCCTCATCATTGATATGACCAGCTTTCCAATGAATTTCAAAGTTTAGAGATTCAATTGCAAAACCTTTTAATTTCGAGACCAATTCATCAAACATGTAAAGTTCTAACGGGTCCATGCAAAATATCTTTTTTTTGTTTTTTCCATTTTGCTCTTGACTTTTCCTTTAACTCGACTCATTTCTTGGGAGATTGCCTGTGGCTGCCACAAACATTTATCGTCCCCAGCTGCAATTTTTTTGTTTTTGTGAACCTAACCGTAAATTTTGATTCAAGGTCCCTACTCCACTGTAAAATTGAGCTTAAGTAGTACCAAAGAATTTCCCCAAGTAATTAATAGGGAGAAAATTAAGTTAGATGCCACTTATGAGTAAAGGTTACTTATAACCCCCTTTTCTATTTTTCCTTTGAAACACGCCACTTTTATGGGTTGTAAAGTCCATATTACCACTGGTCTAGATTAAAGAAGTGAAATAAACCAGTGATGTATTTTCAAGTATACCAATGGTTAAAGTAAACTATAGGGCCTAATTTTGAATAAATTATGCAGTGATTTGAAGGAGCAAAAACTAAAATTTTCCATGTGCACAAATTTAGAGTGTGTTTGGTAGGAGGGAGAGATGGAGGGAGGGGGGAAAGAGGTGAGGGGAGAGAATGATTCCCTTAATTGGTTGGATGGATGAGAGAAATGAGAGGAGACATCGAGGGAGAGAGTCTCTCTCCGAGTTCACTAATTTGGATCCTTTTATTGATGGAAGGATTCAACCAATTCATCCAATTTTAAAACTAAAAGCTTATTTTACCCCTAAGAGGAATTATTACCAAATAAATAAAATGGACAATATAGTAATAAGACAAGCATCTATCATCCATCATTTCAACTCTCCCTCACTCATACCAAATAACATGAAGGATTATTATAATCATCTCTATCCTTTTTATTGCCCATCCCTCCAATTTTCTCCATCCTTCCTACCAAATGGAGCCCAAAGTAAATTATTGGTCTATTTTTAACTAAACTAGTGGTTTAAAGAATAAATAAATAAATCCCCACCACCAACATAAATCAAAGAATTAAAGTAGACCATAGGTTAACTCCTTTGAGTAAACTACTAGTATAGCCGGAAAGAACTAAATCTCCACACAACCAATTAGAACGTCTTCAAGCTCCATATCTACAACGACAAAGTTCGTGAAGATAAGGAGTACTGAGCTAGATATTGTTGTCCTTGCCATGACGATTCTTGCGAGAGAGAACTTGCCATCGGGGTAGCCACGCAGGGCGATTTTGTCGCGGCGAAATGGGAAACTCTTGGTGCACTACCACAAAGGCTTCTCACCGTAGTAGGCGCGCGGGAGAATCTCATTGCAAGGGGCGGCAGCTAGATCTTGCCATAAACGATGAGATATTGCCACTTCAAATTGGAAAACACTGGTGGAGATACGACAACAAGTGGCTTGCTAGTTGGGCTATGACATGGAGATGTTGTGACAACTTTGTGCAAGGGATCGGAAAATTTGATCAATGGCGGCATTGCGGGGGGAGGGAGGTTGATCGGATGATGATGGAGGGTGAGGAGATTCCGATTATTGGAGCACAATGGCAAGACAATTAGGAAACTTGGCGGCAACTAGAGAGAGAGAGTGGGGTGTTAGGAATTTATTCCTATGTAGCATATTATTATCAAAAGAGTTTGATTTACTCGGAATCATGATTGATATTTTGATGATATGGTGAAACATATTTAATTGGTTCGTCAGTTAGGACCTAAGTAAATATTTGTCTTTGCATTCTATTGAAATGATATTTATAGAGTTTTCTACATGATGAATTGTATATTCCTATGTACATAAGTGGGTCTTCAAACTCACCTAGTAAATAAATATGTAAGAACTATAAGAGCATTTAGTTAAATGAGATGTTTAGACAATATGTCATAGTTATGTCATAGTTTTTAAAGTTGAATTGACTTTTACCATGGTATTAAAACTATTATAAAATATACCACAGTGACTTCATTTAAATTTTATATACTAAGTAAAATTATACTCGAACTTCTCTGTATTTTATTCAGTATCTTTAGATTTTGTGAGAGTTTTATAATTTTTCATGTATGTATTTATAGTTTTTATGAATTTTATGACCTTTTAAGTATTTTTGGCTCTGTCATTTTCTGTAATAATTTATATCTGCTGGCATATGTGAATCCAAGCTTAAAACTCGTGTTATTAGTGCCCTAGTTAAATTTTGCTTGTGACCTCTCCCAACCTCCACGCTCAATTGCAAAGCTTTGGGCCAGACTTGTGCAGCCCAAATTTTTAATCATGTACACCGTATGAGAAAGAAAGTAAAATTACACAGTATTACCTTTTTATTAGAGTTGAATTAAAATATAGCTTAGTTTTACAAACATGGCCGATTTTTTGAATTATATTTTTCAGCATCCCAAAACTACCCTTCAATTGGTTTTGTTGTTAACTTTCATATCTTTCTCATAATTGAATTGCACTTAAATCATTTAGATTTTGAATTAAATTTTAGCACATTAATACGATACTCTTTTCAAATTTTGCAAATTTAAATTAACAACCTCATTCATCTATAGGATATCACATGTGTATTGCCATTTTCTCTGACTCCTTGCAATATTTTTTGATGCATTGCCTCCCTAAAATAATATTACCGTCAAAATTTGTATATTGTCATTAAAAATATTCATATATTTTATATAGTGATATAATCTTTACTTTAATGAAATGATTTAACATTTGCAGGAGCGTTGTTTTTATTTGGTTTAAATATATATGTTTTAAATGTTGTTTTAAGGTTTATCTAAACTATATCTTGTAAGAATATGATATTTATTGTATTGACACGCTCTGACATTTAAAGTAAGGTCGTTATCTACCTATTTCATAACTAAATTGTCATTTATTTAATGTATTGTAATTATCTTAATGAAAAGTCTTTTGTTATCAGTTTTTAATGATGATTTTGTTCAAAATTACTATTATGTTAATGATAGGGCTAGCAATCTGGGTAGCGACACGACGACACGACTCGAAATCCGTACGAAATTAACATGTTTGGGTTTATTATAATTGAGTTCAGATCATAATCATGTTGTGTAACGCCCTCCGGAATTAAACTTGTTTACTTATGGTAATTGTGGTTTATTAGTGTGCCTAAATTGAATTCTTAATTAATCATGAGCTTTTAAAATTTATTTTAGTATTTGCAATTTCACCCCTATTTATTTTATTTATTTTTCCTAATTTTCTTTTCCTTCTATTTCTCCTTTTCCCTTTTTCCTTATTTCCTTTTTTCCTTTCCCTTCCTCACATTACTCTCCCTCTCTCTCTCTGTCTCAACACACTCTCTCTCTACCTCGAGCTCTCTCTCTCTCTCTCCCTCTCTCGTTCATCTCTCCCTCTCTCTCTCAAGGGGGCCGGATTTAAACCAAAAACGGAGGTTTCCAAGAGATTTTCAACATCAAAGCTTGGATCGAGGTAAAACTCTTTGAAGCTTACTTTAGATTTTCAGATTTAGCTTTGTGGAACTCGTTTTAGTCGAGTTTGGTGATTTTTAGTTTAAATTTTGTTTTTAAATGGAATCCGAATGGGATTTGGTGAAACCTTAATGAAAATTGGGGGTTTTTGATTCTTTGGACCCCATTTGTTGATCTGAAACTGGATCTATACATTTCCCTTGAGAATATGTCGAAATCGAACCCAAAATTGCAGGTTTTGGCTTTGTTCCTTGCGAATCGGCCATTGTTGGCCCTGGAATTTTTCCCCACCGGTTGACCAATCCGGTCGACCGGTCACCCTTCCATTGGTCGACCGATTCGGTCGACCGGTCACCTCTCCACCGGCTGACCGGTGGAGTTACTCTCCTCTATCACCGGTCGACCGGTTCCCACTGAAACCGACCCTAAACAGCCCAGAAAACCCTGTTTTGACCTCGAAACTTGATGTGGGATTGACCTAACCTCATTTGAGAACTCAAAATGAGTGGATTAGCCACATGAATCCTTGTTTTCCATTTGATTCTCCGGAATGAATCTCCATTTACAAAGAATCATGATTTGAATTAAGAATTGTTTATGAACATTGATTTTGAACTATGGCACGCTAATATGATACAATTGCATCTAATTAAACGAGAATATTTCATGAGAAGGGTCAAACTCTAAATTGTTGATTTTGATGGGAAAGTTAGTGGCACGATTGGAATTGGAGCCTCAAAGGAAAGCGGAGGCTAGGAGAACGGAAAGCTAAACCAGGTTGATATCCAACAGGTAGGATATTCTTGTCCATATCCTTGTTAGCCTCATTTTAAATTATTTTGGCCAATGAAAATGTTTTAGAATAAAACATGTTTAAAGAAAATGATTTTAAAGAAATAGCATGAGAATGCTATTAAGTTTTCCAATGATTTTAGAAATGAGATTTCAAAGCGTATAAATTCTTAAAATGAAATATTTTAAGGAATGATACAATGCATGGTGGCCACAGAGATCGGGATGTGGGAATCGCATCCTTGGGGGCAGGTCCCGAAACCCGTACGGATCCGCTTCTTGTTTAGTGGAATTATGGCTCTGCACTTTTCATTAGACAGACATTTTTACCGCTTCTTGTTTAGTGGTATGATGAGCTGCACACTTTCATTATACAGACATATTCTATTATGTGAGTATTTCCTTTTTTTTCAAAAAAAAAGGGATGATCGGTCCCGGGTGTATATCTTCAGACCGTGAGTACCATTATTTTAAATGCTTTATAAAAATTATATCCTACTGGGTCTTTCGCTCACCTTTCTTCTTTTCAAATGTATTAAACCCCTCCAGGTGACGCAAAGAGTAGTGCGGAGTAGGTAGCTACTACCGGTGACGTGGACTTGTTTCAGGAAAGCGAAGAGTTGTATTTCCTCTTATCTTTTATTTCAAGGCATGTATAAGAGATTATGGATTGTAAACTTAAATATTACTAGACTGCGGTTGATGTCATATTTACTCTTGTTTATGTTCATGTATGCTAAACACCTGTAGAAATTCCTGACATGATACCAGGGACGTGGTTTTAAACTGGTTCGGTTGGAAATTCCACCACCGTTCTTGAAATTGAATTCCTCTTGAATGCAGGGGCTCGTTTGGAAATACCTGGACGTTTTGGATTTGAAAGAAATAAAATTATTTTGCTAATCACTCTCTCTCAAATAGGTTTAAGTTTCTAAACGAGCCTCCACGTCACTAACCCCGGTTTGGGGGCGTGACAGGTTGACACGATTAATACGATTAATAAATTAGTTGGATTATGGTTGACCTCTTAACACGAAGTGACATGAGTTGCCACGATTAACTATATGTGTCATCTGTAATCTAATTATATATGATATAACATGAAAGTTATTATGACATATTAAATACAAATAATGCGAATTTTAATATTTATAGGTAAAATTCATTTATTTTTCTTAAAGGAAAAGATAAATTGATCAATAAACATGTTAACCTTGTCTTGATAGTGTTAAATAAGTCATTGTTATATTAATTTAAGCAGTGTTCAATATGTCGAGTTTGGGTTGACATTTTTGATACATTTAATAAATATGTCGTATTTGGGTTGATATTTTTTAACACGATTAATAAACGGGTTGACACGAGCACGACCCACTAACACCTTAATTAATAAACTTGTATTGTTTTTTTTTATGTCGTCATTAAATTGAAAGCCTTGTCTTTATGCTAATCATTTTTATTATCCAAAGTGTTTTTTTATTTATTATAAAACAGTTCGTTAGATGCTTACGTTGACATAGATTTTCATAAATAAGATTATCTAAAAAAATTTAAAACTTACAAAATACTTGTCAAGAATACATTTTAAACTAGTTAAGATTTAATGATATCTCAATTCCTATAGTTTTGGGATTTGACTTTTTTTTTAAAAAAGGTAGATATCCCACTAAATGTGGGAAAAAAACAGAGCAACATTTTAATTTTGTGAAAAAATGATAGATCATTATAAGGTCAATAAAGTAATTATATAATATCTTTTTAAAAAATTATTACACAATTAGGCAGTGTATGAAATATCTTAAGCCACATTTCAATCTCACCATTGTAATTCGGGCATATGTATAATTAGCCCTATGAGAAACTTATATATGATATGGAGGCAAATGACCCTTTTTAAATTTTTCGCCGAAGTTTTTTAAAATTTCTTTTATTAATTTAGTGGTCAATCACTGATAAACTTAATAATTAATCATCAATTGACTAGTTTATCATTTATTGACTTAGCGCGCATCAATCATTAATTGACTTAAGTTTATCAACTTATTAACTCAATGATTTTTCATTATTAATCAATATCAGCTAATAATTAACTAAAATTAATTAGTAATTAATCAATTTCAATCAATAAATTACATGTTTATTAATAATAAATCATTGGTAAATTATAATAATAAATCGATCAATTATTAATTGATTACTGAAAAAAATGACCATTTTGCTAAAATAAAAAAGTTCGGCCATTTATTTAAAATTAAAAAGCTCAGCCATTTATTAAAAAGGTTGTCAATAAACAACCATTTCATGATTTGCCCAAATTAGATTGCATGCTATAATTTTTATATTTCTTTCGATTTATGCTATAACGTTTTTGTTGTTCAAATTTTATTTTCCACTTTCTTGATCTTTGACTAGTTTATTTATGTGGTAAAAATCCACAGTACTCTAATATTCGTTGCATAAATTCAAAAATGAGATTTTTATTCATGTATTTCATTCCTTATACAGGCAGACTTGTTATGAATTTAAGGGACCAATTATATAACTTTTAACTTTAAAGTGCTTGATTTTGAGACAAGATGTTGTATAATCTAGTATCATGTGAAATTGTGAATAATATTTATCGAACAATCTATATGGTGTAATTTTGTTTGTGAAATTGTAGTAAACTTTGTTGGATGTCTATTGACTTATATTTGGGTAATAAGAAATAATAGAAGAGCTGCAAAAATAAAAATGTTTTATTTGACGATTCCGTTGGATCTACTGAAATTATCTAAATACATAATACAGAACAAAAAGTAACAGATTATTTCCAAATATTTTAAAATATTTGTTTATTTTCATTGGCATCGCAATGATAAAATCATACCTAAATCAATTGGATTATAACATTCAGGCGCAAACACTCGCACGAAAGGGTAATATGTGTAAGTTACATTTGAAATATTTCTTTTTATTAAGAGCTGTGGATGTTACTATAATTTTTCTTTAATTCCTGAGTACATTAGTGATTAGTGCATGAAAATGCACCCTAAATACTGTTATTGATTTATATAATATTAAAATATTTAAACTTTAATTAAATAATTTCATTATTTTTATTCAAAACATTTTTCATTGGAATATGTCTAGTTATTACTTAATTATTTGCAGATAAAAAGCAGTGTAAAAAGCTACACAAAAATAAGTCATGAAAGCCATACTTTTAACCACCCTAAGCCAAGCCTTTCAGTCGAGCCTCACAAGCCAAAAAGAGAGAAGAGCCGCGTCAGCCGTTTGAGCCACCCAGCCAAGCCACGCGTGGGACCCAGTTTGTGATAGCCTATCCGCAGCACTTCCAGCACGCGCCACTTGCACGGGAGTTCCTCAGCGCACGCGTTCCTTCCACGCAGCCATCACCATGCGTCCCAGCTTTCCGCCGCATGGGTCCCGTATGTCAACTTGCAGCCTGCGCGTCTTCTCCGTGAGTGATAGCTGGCTTCCGCAGGTCTCACACCTGTGATGCCAAACTGCTTCTCTCCTCCGCGCGTGACATTTGTGCCCCAGCTGTCCTCCACTCTGCCCGCGCCAGCACTCTCCAACCAATCCGCGTGCGACACGTGGCGCGTTTTCTCGTCACTACCAATCACGTTGCGACACGTTTCCACTGAGTGCTAAGTCCGAATTTCTCCTTCAAAATCAGAGCAAATTGGCCAAATTTCTTTCCCAAATCATATATATGATTTCTCCTAATTTATGTGTAATTTTATTTTGTTTCCCTTTCTTTTGTAATTTTCTATTTTTATTATTTGTTTCCTTATTTAACAGGCAATCTCTGAACACTACAACATATTCAGTTTTCTGTTGTCTTGCTGTCAATCTCATATTTTCTCTCTAGAACTTATGAGAATGTTTTGCAAGCTAGGCTAGAGTTCTCTTAGTGAGGTTAGAGATGAACTTTTGTTGAGTGACCTAATTCAAGCTTTTGATTCCTTGTGCTGTAATGTTCAATATCTGAATGAATTAAATCTCATCTATCTTTCATTTATTTTTTCAAAATATTGTGTGCCACTTTTTATATAAGTTCAGTCATGCTTTTCTTATGTAATTCTGTCACGTATTGTTTTGTTAGTCAAATTATTTTACAAATTGTCTTTTACTGTAATATTGTCAAATTGATATATTGTCGATTTTAGATAACTTGTAATAATAATATTTTCGGAGTCAACATAGAGATTTAATTTGTTCGATTCTTTTATTTTGTGAATCAAAACTTGAATTGGTAAACGAAACATAAGGGATTCTCGACACCGTACCGTTTTTACTACTAAATTTCCTTCATACAAATTTTCTCTTTTTTATTTTATTTGCAACAAAAATCTCAAAAACTCTTCTTTTTCTTTAATTTAGTTGTTATTTATTTTTCTCTAACGCTCTTATTTTGCTAATCTTTCTTGCTTATTTTGTTATCTATCTGTGGATACGACCGCTCTTCTGTGCTACAATTGACCGTTTGTGAACATCGCTTTTGGACATTAATCAATTAGAATAGAATTTTTTTTTCTTTTTTTTTTTTTGTTTTAAGAAACGAAGCAAATCTGAACGTGACAATACATGAAAATTACATCCCATTAATATTAGTGAAACACAAGTAAAATTGAGGGGAGATTTTCATATAGTTAATGTTTTGCCCTGCTGACAAATACGAAAAAAAAAAAGAGAAAAATATTAGGATAATTAAAGAGAGAAAAGGGAACAAGATTCGCGAGTAGAATTAAAAAGTTCACTCTAAAACAAAAATGGCATCAACAATAATATATGTCACTTTCTATCCTTGAAAGTCTGCTTCCAAACACAATTCCATATTTGGAAACAAATTAAACTGCATTTTTTTCTTGCAATTGTTGAACAACAACGAATTATGTACACAAAAATAGGTCAAAAGATCAAGAAGATGGATAAGATGACAACAAATGGACAGGAATACAATTAGAACTCTTCCAAACCCTAGAGTGCAACTTGAGGATCTCTTTAGCCCTCTCCTTTGCCTTCAAACCGCTATTAACTTGAAGAACCAAACACAGCTTTGCCACAACTCCAACACTCAACATCTCATGGACAACCCTAGGAGTCGCCGAAAACCTACAAACCGACGACAATATCCTCACCGCCCGTTCGCTCGCAACGTGCGAAACTCTAAGGATTTTCTTCGACACGACGGCGATCCCCGCTCCATGCTTCAGAAGCTCCGCCCGCCCCTCGGCGCATCCGCAGAGCTGGTCGAGGACAACCAGTGCCAGCTCGCAGAACCGCTTCTCCGATGTGCCGAGCAGAAGCTCGATCAGAACCGATACCGCGCCGCCTTGGACGGCCTTGATCCGGTTCCGTCCCCACGGACAAACCTCCAACAGGAGCTTCAGAGCGGCCTTGGACGCCTGTTGTGATATCTGATCACGTAAAACATTAACAACCTCAACGAACAATTCCGTTTTGACTGTTATCAGTTGGACCGGATCCGCCAAATCCAGAATGGATTTCATTACAACTGTCGCGTAAGCTCTTGACTGGTAATTCCCACAGGTTCTCAACACCATAACCAACGAATCTATAATCTCGCTCTCGTTGGTTACTAGATTCTTCAAATGCGTTTCCGAGCTTTTAAGATGGAAAAGAATCTCGACCGCTGTATCCAATATTACCGTCGTCGAGCCGTTTTTCTTCACTATCGAAGCCAAGTATTCGATTGCCCCCGCGGACTCTAAATACTTTTTATTCCTTTCTCCTTTGGAGGCGATGGATTTGAGCCTTTGGAGGCATTTGATCTGCGAGCCCGGGACGTTCTTGGCCTCGTTGAGGAGCTTGACGATCTGGGACTCGTCGACCGGCGGCTTCGGCGTCGGAATCCGCTCGATGCCGCTGGAGGCGTGGAGGGTGCACCAGACCTGGATAAGGCGCCGGAGAGTGTGGTTGGGAGTGAGCATCAGATCGGTGTCGTTCAGTGGCTGCTTGGTGACGGGGCAAGTGTCGTTTTTGCATGAGAATAGCCAGTTCTCGATGTTCTCCCTGTCGTATGTGATCCCGGTTGAGACCGTGACGGGATCTCTCATGAGTTGCAATGAAATGGGGCAGAGAAAAAGGTAGGGAACGTCAATTTCCTCCATTAGAGAACTTGAACTCGTTTGTATTCAAGATGAAGAAGAAGGTAAAAGGGAAAAAATATATATATTTGAATGTGCCTAAAGGAAAGTTGGTGTTTGGAGTAGTAGAACGACAAATTAGATTAAATTGTCAAAGCGTTGAGAAATGGGGTTTGTGTGGTATTGCTTTTTATGGCCTTTTTATTATGGAGGGGAAGAAAATTAAGAGGCAAAAGGGCAAGTTGGGTTCTAATCGATAAAGTCAACACACGGAAATTAAGAGAGAAAGATGTGAGTGAAATTAATAATAAAGGAACTTTTCCAAGGTTTTGGAAGAAGAAGAAGCCGCTGGCTATGTTGCTAAGATCAATTGGAGACGAGGACTTTGATAAGGCAATAAATGTTACAAATTTATTGAGTCTAGCTACTTGATCAACTATTATTGGGGACAACGTCGGTGTTGCAAAGCGTGCCTATTCTCATTGGTCCTATTTGACTTTTTTTTTTGTTTGTTCTCTATTAATATTTTTGTTATAAATTATAAATAAATAATATTATTGCTTTGTTAGAAATTGTAAATAATATTATTAGTTTATTGGTTTCTGACTGATCTAGTTAGCTAAGTTGTGTTTGATGCATTGGTTGGTGCCGACAGCTTCTCAGAGCAGCTCATGGGGGCTGTGCTATGCTCACGCATTTCTCGGCTGCTGCTTTTATTTATTTTTTATCTACCTTTTTCCCTTTGTTTAATTATATATAACTGAAGATCCATTCCTCCTTGTAATATATACACGCATCTAACGCATGGAAGAAGTTTGGGAATTCTGTGCAAACTAAGATAGATAACATTTATATATAATACTGTTTGACTAATTAAATTTCATTAACATGCATGTAGTACGATCTAGAGTTTATTAATAATACTTTTAGTTTTCTTTTCTTTCGTTTATGACAACTTAAGGGTCAGCTTTTAGAAAGCGTTAGCAGGCATAATATATATTTAAGTTATTAACTTATGTATTTTTTCTTTAAAAACAAAAAAAAAAAATCTTGAAACATGATTACCAATCACGTAAGGCTCTCATAAATTGTATTGAATTAATTTCTTATAGTTATAAGTTGCGTAAATATTATATATCCTTCATCTGTTTTTTTTTCCCCCCGATAATGAAGAATTCGAGCCTATTAGCCGGTTTTATTGATCATATTGAAACTCTTGTAATTTTTCAGTTTGTTCAAAGGAAAAAAACTAAAGACAAAAATCAGTAGCTAGGTAGATTGTTATATATAATAACCACAATATTACTATTTAATGTATAACATTACTAAACAAACTATAATTAAGAGATGCAGATTATAATATTTTACTCAACCCTATATTTGACGGGTTTCTTTTGTTGCGGGTGCACATGCCCTTGTAAAACTAGTATTCAGATCGAAATTCTAGAGAAAGTTCCAATTTGGTCAATACATGAATCATTCAAATGTACTCTCTACAACTACAGCGAGATTAGAAACACCATGTGGAGAAGAGAACCATTCCCATATTCTAACAAAATTTATAGAGAAGCGAGCTGCAATTTCACTTGCATGATCAATGGCACGGATCCAAAAAATGGCCGGTAAAAGCACAAAAAAAATACCAGTGTTTCATGAGATGTAGGAGACGTTTGGTTCATGAATTCAGAATCATGATTCAGAATCATTCTCATTTTACGTGTGTTTTTTATGAGAAAAAATACTGTAACGAGCCACGAACCATGATTCGAATTACCGCTACTTATTTATTTTTTAGTTATTATATTTGTATTAGTAATTGTTTATTCTGCACACTTTTAAAATTTGATGTGATTTTAACCAGATCCAACGATCAGAAATTAATCCTTCTGGTAGAGAGACCTACTGGAAAAACTTCCAAAGAAAATTATTATAATTTTTTTAGAACAACGTTGAAATCTTATTTGGTTTTTATTTTAAATAGATCGTTTTTATTAAGTATATATAAGCTTTAAAAAATGAAAATGAAATAGAAAACGAATTTACATCATTTTCGTTTATCTTAATAGAAAAATGAGCCTGATTTCAAACCATAAAATTCATTTCCAAATATGTATTACACACACACACACACATATATATATATATATAAATATATATCATGACTCAAACAAATATATATATATATATATATTTGTTTCACTCCCACCTTTATTTAATCTTATCATTTTAGTTCCTCTTTTTTTTTTAACTTTTCTTCCTTTTGTTTTTTTGGTCCTCTTTCCTTTTTTATTCGCTTTTTGGTCCCTCATTTTTATTTTTCCTCTCACTTTTAATTTAATCTTATCATTTTTTAACAACTATACATTTTCTTTTTTTACTTTTATTCTTTCACTTTTTTTCCTTTTGCTTTTTTGGATCATCCTTTCCTTTTTTTTGTTTTCTTCCTTAGTCCCTTATTTTTGCTTTTTCTCTCACCCTCATTTAATCTTATCATTTTTTCCTGATATACATTCTTACTTATTTCCTTATTTTCATTTTTGAAAAAAAGATTCTCCATAGTGTAGTCATTTTTTGATGCACTTTTGTTAAATTGTTTTTTCATCCTCATGTTCCCATTGAAATATATATTTCAAAAGAGTCCCCATTGTTAGGACTCTTTTGGTGAGGGCCTATCGACGTGGAAGGTGGGGGGACTAGTGGCCCCTTCTGGTTCGCGATGATTGTGCTCTTGCCGATATGACGTGGTCGAAGAGCTATTGAGGGAACTTCCTGGTGTCGATAATGGCCGAGAGGATGATGTTGGCCCCGGCTGAGGTAGGCAAAACCCAGATGTCCCCGGGGATGACGGTATCCGAGGGCAACACCCGTTGCGGCTTCAGCTCCGAGATAGTGAAGAGTTTCTGATGGGGAGCTTCCAATGAGCATGGAGGAGGTTCCTAAGTGGGTAATGGGGTCGAATCTCTATGCTTGTGAATACCATGATTCCAACGGACGTAGCGTGTGAAGGGAATAAAACTCAGTCTTAGGGGCTGTTAGGCCATGGCTAAGGGATTTCGATACTTCGGGGAGCTTTAGTTACCACTTCCAAGGGGGAGAACGGCTAGAAACTTGTTCTAGAGGGACTCCGCTAGAAGTTATGGAGAATGAAATTCCCCGTCGGTCGTTTTGATAGAAAACGCAAAAATCCAGAGAAATTAGCCAGAACAGGGGATTTCGACCTATGTTTCTTCCCTCTTTTCTCCGTGCTGTCCCTTGAGAGGTTCAGACAACAGTATTTATAGACAAGGAACATGGTAAGGGGAGGAAAGTTTTCCCTCCAACCGTTTTGAACTTTGGCTGAAATCCCCCCTGAAAGTCTTCATCGGTAAGGCATTTCCAGTGTGCTTAAACGATAGCTTTTGTCAATTACAGAGGAAGGCTTACCAAAAAGATGAACAAGTAGGTTATTGGGCAACCAAATGGAGTCTCGTGGCCGTTTTGGGTGAGATCAAAGGGCGGCAGCCACACGGTCAAAAGGTTGCCTTATCTTATTTGTGTATATTCTGGCTCCTCATAGTTTTTTAAGGAATAGAGACTTTATTAATATTATCTCTTTTTTTTAGAAAAAAAAAAAGAGAAGGAAACGGGGAGGGAAAGGATATGCTGGGCTAAAGGATTATCCTAGTGCACAGCATTCATGTAGGCCTGAAACTGCACGAACAACAACTATAAGCTTAGATAATTGGTTTTACGATCGCCTAGTTTCCTCTATAACCCACGTTATCCTAGTTCCCTCATAGACCTAAGACCAACCCAAGTGGACCAATGATCTAATTAAGCCGGATAAAATGGGCCCGGTCATATTCCTTGACCTGTCAAACCACGACCCATATAGAAGTCCCCGAAGTGTGGCTTGAGTCCACGTACCATACCTGAAGTCCAATTTGGTCAATACATGAATCATTCAATTTGGTCAATACATGAATCATTCAAATGAACTCTACAACTACAGCGAGATTAGAAACACCGTGTGGAGAAGAGAGCCATTCCCATATTCTAGGTGACAGCATGTGTATTAATATTTAACAAAATTTATAGAGAAGCGAGCTGCAAATTTCACTTGAAATCTTATTTGGTTTTTTTTTTTTAAATAGATCGTTTTTATTGAGTATATATAAGCTTTAAAAATGAAAATGAAATAGAAAACGAATTTACATCATTTTCGTTTATCTTAATTAAAAAATGAGCCTGATTTCAAATCATAAAAATCATTTCCAAATATATATTACACACACACACACACACACACACACACACACATATATATATATATATATATATATATCTTGAATCAAACACTATTGAAAACGATTATCTCGGGTATTAATGAAAAACATATTATGTGCTTTATTCTATAAGAACTTTCAAAGCCTCCATTTAATTATTTCTTCTTATAAAATTAAGGCACTTTAGAAGTTCTCATAAATTAATGCACATAATTCTGTTTTTTAAGTATATAAATTATGTTATGAGTTGGCGATCTCAATGGGCAATTTAAAGCCGGCAAATTGCCTTCCTTTTTAAGGGACTTTTACTTAACGATACATATGGACCATTTACTAAAGTGATGTTACCTTATCTCATTTTCAAAAAAAAAATAAAAAATAAAAAATAAAAAATTGTGATGTTACTTACTTTGCCATAGAAAAATGCTACGCAATATCGATGTTAAGTATCATCATTAATAAAAAATATCTATTTGTGGGTCACCTTTTATTAATGGATGATACTTAGCAACCGGTACTTTATAGGAATGTTTTTTTGCTATATATAACAATAGAGTAATATTATAGGCATCGGTAGTACTTAGTACCACCCACTTAACAAAAGTGGATTCTGCAGTATGAGACGCACGTATAAAATTTATCTTCTATTAGTGATGGTACTTTAACACCGATGATATTCCTAAACATTTTTCATTACAATATAACAATATGTCTGTCAGACTTGTCAACGTCAACTTCTGCAAATTTGCTTTCACACAGAAGCATCGCGTGTAAAAGGAATGAATTATACAAGTATATGTCACTTTAAGTAGCAGTCAAATTAGGAAGCCTGCGTACGAATTTATGTATTGCATATGTATGATGCATCTATACATTTATCATCTATATACTTCTTTCTTATATTGCAATTGCCTCCCATGTAACAGATATAATATAAGCGAAAATAACAAAAACTTCCCTTTTATCTTATCGAAATACAAATCTATTTCTTTGTTTTTCTAATCACACAAAATATTCAGTACCGTTGATAACATATCTGATCAAAATCAACACTGCCAAAGTGACTTAGTTCGGCATGAAAGAAATGGTCCATTTGATTTTAGTGACAACAACTTTTTTTATTTTTAGTAACAGATCAAAATTTTCAATAACGAAGTTGATAAAATTAAAGATCAAAGTCACTATGTTTCGGCTTCTGATAAAACCATCTTTTTTTTTTGTAAAGGATAATAATGTCATTTTATGTAACCCTATATTAAGGGTACTCACTCGGAGAAATTTCCGGGTTGTAGTATTCTTAAAATCATAAATAGACTCTAACACAACACTTTGATAAAACAAAAAAGAAAAAAATTAATTTTTGTTATTACCCTTAAATTGTAACCATTTCATTTTTCTTTACATTTAGCCACAAAACCATACAAAATTGGCTGTAAAAATGAAATATGATGTAGCGACCTTTGTAAATACCATTCATAAAGAATAATTATGCTAATTATCGCGGCTTAGAGATTGAATATAAAGATATAATTATATAGTGTACTTTAAAAACTAATGAGTAAGCCAATTAGTCTTCTGTGTTAAAATATAAAATTATTGTTGGCCCACCTCTTAACAGTATAAGCTTTTAAGATGGATTGGTAAACTAACATGGTATCAGAGCGGGAGGTCCTGAGTTCAAACTCTCGTAATTGCACTCTTTATTTCCATTTAAAAATTGTCATGTGTTGGGTCTTTAATATATCTCTGACTTAAATATTTACGTGTTGGGCTTTTCAATTAATTTACCCAATTGCCCATTGTCCAGTCCACATGTGAGAGAGAGTGTTAAAGTATAAAACTATTATTGACACACCACTTAAATTTTTAAAATAGATTGGTAAACTAACATTATGCGATAACAACTTAAGAGTACATCTTTATGGCGTGATGTCCTATTTTATGAGTCCTTTTCAAAGCACATGCAAGTCGAAGCTGCATAATACTACTTATTATAGGAAGTCAAAACGTTGAACGACTTTTAGCAATAGCCGCAAATTGCAACATAAAGGACAGATTATTCATCAACTTTTATGATTTCTATGGAGTAACAATATTCAACAAGTATATTCAATTTTGTTTCTCAAGGCAACTAAAATGACTTTACAGTATATACAAGTATATTGTAGATCAACGTCAAAACTACTAAGATGAGTTTCATATATAAATATTGTTAATTTTATTTTATGTGATTTGAATCAAAAGCGCCGATGGTATTCTATCGTTTCATCTTTTGTTCCTTTTTTTGTACTTTTCTTTCTTGTATATACTTTTGGGTCCCCTTTCTTTTTTATTTCCTCTTTTAGTCTATACTTTTTTTTTCTCAACTTTATTTAATCTTATTACATTTTAATCCCTACACTTTATTTTATTTACTCTTATTATCATTTTAATCCCTTTTATAACCCTTTTTTTGCAGCTATATTTTTTTTCTTTTCTTTCTTTTTGTATATAGGCCATAGGCCATGCAATCAATCTTTAAGTCTGACTATCTATTTTTGTCTGTGTCGGTGCAGTCTCGAGTGGACAACTGAATCCACGAGTGAGTCGGTAAGCCTTTCTTGAGAGGGTCCGAAATCGATTGCCACTTCTCCGTGCATCCTTTTCCCGTCAAACTGTCCGCCTGGGTCCTCACATTATTATTACATTCATTATCAAAACGATTCTAGAGAATATATTTCTTAATACCCTTCCTTTCATCTTTCAGGATTTTCCATCCTAAAATAATACTTTCCCAAGAATAATATTTCCTCCTTTCCCGAGTAGACTGCCTGATGCCATTTTATCCTTTATATATATATATCCCCTATAGGCCCATTTGAACGTGTACTTCATGGTCATGCCTGAAGGTTGAATCCGTGAGGCCTGGATAGCCCTCTGTACTCATTTTTGTTGAGGCAGTTTGAACGGGCTTGAGTTTGTAGTTGTGGTTGTTTAGCGGTGTGGCCACTGCACCCTTCTCTCGCTCCTTCTTCTCTCTGTTTTTTTTTTCATTGAACCTCTTAGCATCTTTTCTAATTTCCCCCGGTGTGCCCTGGTGTCATCTTGACACTATGAGTAGGGGATACGCCCTCAATATTGCACCAGTCTTCTGTTGGCTGCCTAGTTTCTGATTGTATCATTCCTGCCCATGCATACTTGAATGCACATTGATGTACATTGGCGACCCTGAGCTTCTTTGTCTCACTATAAGCATTAGGCTTCTGCTTTACCTTTTGGCGGAATGTATCATGTATCACATATCTCATTCCCTCTTTTTCTTTGTCACTAGGTCCCAATACTAATCCTCTTGTTGTCGTCCCCCCTCTTTTTTAGGTTCTTAATGGCATTCTGCGCCTTATCGAAGCTAGGATCGGCATCAAGACCGTTCCTTCAGGATGCTGCTTTCACGACTAATGATCATCTCCATGAGGCAGCACACGAGCTAGAAGTCACTGGGGCCCCTATTAATGACAGGCTTTCCCCTGAAGAAGGAGAGAGGATCCTCCCTGATTCAGTTAACTGGGTCTGCCTTCGTAGAGGTGACTTTCCACCAGCCCTTATCATGTTCCTTTGCCCTACCGAAGTTTCATTGGGTTGGGCAGATTGAGTGTGCGAGGAGCTTAGAGATAGTGATCTCCGGGAAAGACTCACCGCATCGGGCGTGCTCTCATTCCTTATAGCCTCGATGAATCTTCACCTTTACCGAGATGTAATCGGCTCACGGCATGTGGTGCGGAGATGGAGTAAGTCCTCACATTCCTTCATTACGGGTCCGAGAGAATTTACCGCAACTCTTGTGGACGTACGTCGTATATTTCAATTGTCAATAGGGGCTGACATTGAGATTCCCACCTTTAGCCCCGAGGACCCAGATGACAGGTTAATGCTAGGAGACTTGGAGAAAGCTCTGAAAAAATGTAGACGCAGTAATTCCCGACCCAATCCAGCCAGTTGGACATGCTTCTTCTACGGCTCGATGAAAGGTGGCCGACATATCCGTGGTGAGGGTCACTGCAGGTTCTGTAGGTCAGAGGCCATGATAGCCCTTTTTCTTAGCAGAGTTTTACTACCAGGCCCTTCTCCGGACACAATATCAGGCCCCCTCTTCCATATGGCGTTTGCCATTATCTGGGGGGAGAGACTCCCTCTTGCGCCGCTGGTCCTTGACTAACTCTACAGGCAATTGGACCTTCTTTCTGAAGATGAGGTCACCAGTGCTGGGTGTTGCGGTATTGAGATGTGGCTGTCGACCATTTTACTTCAAGTCTTCCTGTGGGAACATTTCAGAAGGTATGCTCCTGAACCAATTTCACTGGATTTTGCAAAGAGGCGGTTCCAAGAATTTGACCTTGCCGAAGTCCCGGTCTCGTTGTACTGCCACTAGTTTACGAAGAAACTGGTCAGGGACTTACCTCATTTTGGACTTTTTAGATAACGGGAGCAGCTATGATTCTATTCCTTATGATGACGTTGATGGGCTGTATCTGTCTTTCCTATTTCACACCCCGGGTAGCATGAGCTCGTGCAATGAGGTATCGATGATGAACACTCAGGGGAACCGCGACCCCCGCTTGCTTGATTTTGTCTTCTCTACCACACCCAGTCACCTTCCTAGTTTCATCAACGGTAACTTAGAGTACGTGTCTTACCAGCCCCACCGGGTCCTTTGTCAGTTTGGCATTGACCAGACCGTTCCCAGGGTTGCTGCGGAGAACCCGCCCCTCGGCGCTCAGAGCTTCTTGATTAGTAGGGGACTTTCTTTGTTAGAGGATGGCTGTCTAATTCTGCCGGGTGCGCGGTACCTAGCAACCCATTCCGCGGTTTTTTTTTAGTAATAGCTCCATGTCATATATCGGTTTCTCGCCGCAGCGGATAGTGGACCCCGGCCACAAGCACGCCCTCTCCCGAGGCTGGACGTCATACTCAAACGGCTCAGGCCTTATACTCATGCATGCGTTAGGACATATGCCGTCAGGAACAAAGCTCCTTATTGGATTATTGCCGATGGGAAAAAGACTCAATTGGTAGGGGAGTTTCCTCCTGGTGTGAGCCCGGTGGAAGGGGACCCGTGGAGGCCTGTTGTTGCGCCAGCCTTTCCTTGGCCGACCAAGACCTGGTCAGGCCTTACCACCAGGGGACCCGTTACTGCGGCCTCATTACCGAGTCGTAAGAGTCGTAAGAGCTCTTGCATCACTTTAAGAGCCGGGTCTCGGGACACCGGCCTTGGGGCAGCAGATGATGCATTCAAGCAGGATGATACCGATGCTTCCACTTCCGATCAGACTTTTTCTCCTGAGTGTGCAGCCGCACGGATACATCTCGTTTGCATTTTTTTTCTTCATCCCCCCTTGTTTTTTTTTTTTTTGTGAGCACTCACGTGAATGTACCCTTGCTTGTCTGTTTCGGCTTGTCTCCCATTCCCGTTCATTCTGGTAGAAACCTACTTCCGCGAGGGAGATTCCTGTGGTCCGGGCTAGAAAATCAATAAATGCCCGCTCGTCTGGCAGAATTTCTGTCACCCCCGCTCGTGTTGTTGGTAGGGATAAGCGAAAGCCCGTAGGTGCACCTTCTTTTACGGAGCCAAAGAGGATTTGTCCGATGCCCCCAAAGAGTCCCCATAAAAAACCTTCGCCAGTCCTGGAATCGCTCCATAGGAGTTTGCGCTTCTCAACAGCCATCGATGCTTCAAGGGACAGTCTTAAGGGAGGCAGCCTCAACTCTGAGGAAAGTGACGGCCACGCAGTCATCCCTGATAGGCCGGCTCCCCCAGGAAACAAGACGGCCTCGCCGGTACGTATTCATGCACTCACCTTGCTTTCCCCCTTTTTTCTCTCTCCCATTTTTTAGGCCTTTCAATGAAATGGATCTGTTTCACCATAGTCTTGTACTGCTACAACATCAATTCCCGCTCTTGCGCCAAACGAAAAGGTGCGTTCTAGCTTCGGCTGTTTCCTTGTTGCCTCCAGAAAAAAAAAAACTCAGAGGTAGCCTTTAAATGTTCTCCTTTTCTTTTCTTTTCAGGCTTCCCATGACCACACAGACGAGGGGGCGAGAAACACGCCCGCTAGTCCCTCTTTCGAGGAGGAGCTTCTCGGCAGCTAGGTAAACCCTTTTACATCCCCCCCCCCCTCTTATGAAGCTCAGCGTGCACTGTTGCAGCCCCGGGGCAGAACAAATGACAAGCGTCCCTCTTCCCCGGGGCAGAACAAATGACAAGCGTCCCTCTTCCCCCACCGTCACTCCTCTCACAGAAGGGTTGTCGACCGCTGAGGTAATCCATTTTTCTTTTTCTGTATGGAAATGGGCTGCCATCAGTCCCGCAGGAGTGACCTATCTAAGGGTCTATCAGAACCTTGAAATTATGAGGGAAACAGGGGGATTGTCACCCGAGCAGCCCCCCTTTTTTTCTTTATTATTACCGTAGACTTCCGACACAAACCATAAGTATGTAAACCGTAAGATTGTCGACGAAATAACCATCATCATCCCGATGTGAACCATAAGTCATAATCCATAGGGTACGTTTCTTGCGTGTCTCAAGCCGAGATACCGGGGTAAATCCATAAGTCTCGGGGCACACCGCAGTCAGAATCCCATTGGGTCATTCCCTATTTTTCTGGGTCCCCTTCTCCTTTTTTTTTAGCCACAGCCATCTGACACAAACTGTAAGTATATAAGCCATAAGATTGTCGAAGGAATAACCATTATCATCCTGATATGAACCATAAGCCATAATCCATAGGGTACGCTTCTTGCATAACTCAACCTGAGGTACCGGGGTAAATCCATAAGTCTCGGGGCGCACCCCGGTCAGAATCCCATTGAGTTGTCCCCTGTTTTCCCGGATCCCCTTCTCCCTTTTTTCCAACGGTAGACATCTGACACAAACCATAAGTAAGCAAGCCATAATTATTATTTTAACCTTAGATTCTTGACGCTAGCCCCCATTTCTTTTACAGGTGGACTATCAGGGTGAGGCGAGCACTTTGGCTACATCAGGCGAGCATTGTTGGGGCTCTTTTGGTGAAGGCCTGTCGACGTGGAAGGTGGGGGACACGTGGCCCCTTCTGGTTCGCGATGACTGTACTCTTGCCGATCTGACGTGGTCGAAGAGCTACTAAGGGCACTTCCTGGCGTCGATAATGGCCAAGAGGATGATGTTGGCCCCAGCTGAGGTAGGCAAAACCCGGATGTCCCTGGGGACGACGGTATCCGAGGGCAACACCCGTTACGGCTTCAGCTCTGAGATAGTGAAGAGTTTTTTTATGGGGAGCGTCCAATGAGCATGTAGTGTGGGAGAGGAATGTGACCAGTTTATGGAGGAGGTTCCTAAGTGGGTAATGGGGTCGAATCTTTATGCTTGTGAATACCATGATTCCGACGGACATAGCGCATGGGAGCTGTTTGGCCATGGCTAAGGGATTTTGATACTTCGGGGAGCTTTTGTTACCACTTCCAATAGGGAGAACGCCTAGAAACTTGTTCTAGAGGGACTGCCAGAAGTTATGGAGAATGAAATTCCCTGTCAGTCGCTCTGATAGAAAACCCAAAAATCCAGAGAAATTAGCCAGAACAGGGGATTTCGACCTGTGTTTCTTCCCTCTTTTCTCCATGACGTCCCGTGAGAGGTTCAAACAATAGTATTTATAGACAAGGAACGTGGTAAGGGGAGGAAAGTTTTCCCACCAACCGTTTTGAACTTTGGCTGAAATCCCCCCTGAAAGTCTTCATCGGTAAGGCATTTCCAGTGTGCTTAAACGATAGCTTTCGTCGATTACAGAGGGAGGCTTATCAAAAAGATGAACAAGTAGGTTATTGGGCAGCCAAATGGAGTCCCATGGCCGTTTTGGGTGAGATCAGAGGGTGGCAGCCACACGGTCAAAAGGTTGCCTTCTCTTATTTGTGTATATTTTGGCTCCTCACAGTTTTTTAGGGAAGAGAGACTTTATTATTATTATCTTTTTTTTTAGAAGAAAAGAGAAGGAAACGGGCAGGGAAAGGATATGCTGGGCTAAAGGGTTATCCTAGTGCACAGCATTCATGAAGGCCTGAAACTGCACGAACAATAACTATAAGCTTGGATAATTGGTGTTACCTCTCCTAGTTTCCTCCATAACTCACGTTATCCTACTTCCCTCATATACCCAAGACCAACCCAAGTGGACCAAGGATCTAATTGGGCCAGATATAATGGGCCCGGTCACATTCTTTGGCCTGCCAAACTACGGCCCACATAGAAGTTCCCGAAATGTGGCTTGAGTCCACGTACGATACCTGAAGTCGTATTTATTAGATCTGGGCCAGGCCGATACCGTGTAAAATTTTGGGTATCAACACCCATTTATTTTTTTTCGTTGCGACATCCTTACTATTTTTAAGGTTATTCTTAACAAACAACTAACTAAGATCTCTATTATTAGGAAAAATATAAATAATAACACTGTTGGAAAATGGCTTCTTAAGCCATTTTAAAGGCCCATTTTGAGGCCCGTATTAGAATGTGACCCAATTGGTTTTAAGGACGGGTCTCGATGGATTTGCATTCTCCATCACGAGGAGATCGAAATCGAATATTCATAAACTCAAAATGGATATTGGGTGAATGAGAAATTGATGTTCTAAGTATGTAACTTGGAATGGTTAAAGTAATTGGAAATTGTAAAAATCTCACATTAGCTAGGAATGAAGCCTTGGTGGTGTTTATAAGTGATTGTACTTTGCAGCCTACGTAAGCATGTATACCAGAGAGGCTTTCTCACACGCAGTGGGGTGTGAATCACGGTCCCGGCGGATTAGGGTCCCAATGTGTGCGCTCCCGACTTGCGGACACGAATGCCGAACCAAAAAATCCGCTCCGTGCAGGCTTTGTTTTGTAATTTTTATTTTTTGATTCGGCCCAAGACCTTCCACATTCAACCAAAACCGCTTGGAGCTTAATGGTGATTAAAGGGGGCTTAATGGGGTGCTTAATGCCGAGCTTAATGGTGCCTTTAATGGCCGATTATGGCATCAATTTCTCTACAGCTTCATTTTTACTTTTTAGCAAATATACATAGCAATACTTTGTGCTATAATCAATGAAAGTGATAAAATACTTATTACCACCTCTAGTTTGAACAAACTTTAAGTCACAAACATCACTATGTATTAGATCAAGTGGTTCAATATTCATTTCTATCGTTTGGAATTATGACCTTGTTAGTTTTACCTCTACACAAGTTTCACATTTACGTTTTGAAAAATGAGTTCTGAAATATGAGACACACATGTGAAGCTTATCTTCTATTAATAATGGTACTTAATACTGATGGTATTCTTAAACATTTTTCATAACAATATAACAATATGTCTGTCAGACTTGTCAGTTTCACCTTCCCCAAATTTGCTTTCACACGGAATCATATCGCATGTAAAAGGAATGAATTATACTAGTATATGGCACTTTAATTAGCAGTCAAATTAGGAAGCCTGCGTACGAATTTATGTATTGCATATGTATGATGCATCTATACATTCATCATCTATATACTTCTTTCTTATATTGCAATTGCCTCCCATGTAACAGATATAATATAAGGGAAAATAACAAAAACTTCCCTTCTATCTTATCGAAATAAAAATCTATTTCTTTGTTTTTCTAATCACACAAAATATTCAGTACCGTTGACACTATATCTAATCAAAATCAACACTGCCAAAGTGACTTAGTTCGGCATGAAAGAAATTGTCCATTTGATTTTAATGACAACAACTTTTTTGAGTTTTAGTAACAGATCAAAATTTTCAATAATGAAGTTGATAAAATTAAAGATCAAAGTCACTATGTTTGGGCATCTGATAAAACCCTCTTCTGTTTTTTTTTTTGTAAAGCATAATAATGTCATTTTATGTAACCCTATATTAAGGGCAATTTACTCACTCGGAGAAATTTCCAGGTTGTAGTATTCTTAAAATCATAAATAGACTCTAACACAACACTTTGATAAAACAAAAAAGAAAAATATTAATTTTTGTTATTGCCCTAAAATTGTAACCATTTCATTTTTGTTTACATTTAGCCACAAAACCATACAAAATTGGCTGTAAAAATAAAATATGATGTAGCCACCTTTGTAAATACCATTCATAAAGAACAATTATGCTAATTATCGCGGCTTAGAGATTGAATATACAGATATAATTATATAGTGTACTTCAAAAACTAATGAGTTAGCCAATTAGTCTTCTGAATGCGGATAACAACTTAAGAGTACATCTTTATGGTGTGATGTCCTATTCTGAGTCCTTTTCAAAGCACATGCAAGTCGAAGCTGCATAATACTACTTATTATAGGAAGTCAAAACGGTGAACGACTTTTAGCAATAGCCGCAAATTGCAACATAAAGGACAGAATATTCATCAACTTTTATGATTTTTGTTCACGGTAAAAATTCGTCAACAGATTAATGATAATTTTTTTATGTTTATGCATTGATTTAGAATATGATTAAAAACTAAAAAGAAGGAAGAGTAACACCGAAATTTATAATGATTCACTTCAATATAGAACTACGTCAAGTGCATAAGAGCATTTTACTATTTCCTTCTTAGAAAAATTACAATTCTCTGGGAGGAAAAATACTTTGGAATAATATTACAACGAGTCTTTTAGGGGAGAAAGGGTCTTGAGGGTGTTCCCAGAAAGAGTCCCCCTGCCTTGAGCCTTTCTTCTCATATTTTTATACTATCATTCTCGCCAAACCCTTGACCGTACTCTGAAGTGGCCTTGCCACTCTTCGGAACAGTGTCCTTTGGTGACCGCGATGTTGGTTGGTCAGCCTTGTTCTCCACTAATTTTGACCACCAGTCTTGCCACTACCTCTGCATGCATTAAATGCCTGCCACATATCTGAAAAGCTATCACACCTTACAAACGTGGATGGGGTCAGCGCTTTAGTGTTTCTTGAAGCGGTCTTCGTTCCCGGGATGAGTGGGGTCGACCGTGTGTTGTGATGCACTTTTCAGTACTGTCGTCCTCTTGAGGGTTTTATTTCCTATTTACAGTCGGTGTTTAAAGTTGACGTCCCTAGGATGATAGAATCCCTTGTGTTCGGTTGGCCCGGTCGTTTAATACTTATAATGCCACGTGGTGACCGTCCATGTGGCAACCATCTAGTGGCTGATATGGAGTGTGAGATTTTCTCCATATAACAATTTCTATGGAGTAACATTCATAAAATGAATTTACAATGTATACAAGTATGCTGTAGATCAATGTCAAAACTACTAAGATATGAGTTTCGTATATAAATATTGTTAAACTTTTTTTATGTGATGTCATCAGCATTTGGTAATCTTTATTATATTAAAAGCGTTGATGATGTTCTATCGTTTCATCTTTTATCCCTGTTTTTTTAATTTAAATTTTTTTTTTTGCTTTTCTTTCTTGTATTTACTTTTAGGTCTCCTTCCTTTTTTTATTTTCTCCTTTAGTCTCTAACTTTTTTTCCTCTCAACCTTGTTTAATCTTATTACATTGTGATCCCTGCACTTTATTTTATTTAATCTTATTATCATTTTAATCCCTTTTATAACTTTTTTTTTTTGCTGCTGTGTTTTTTTTTCCCTTCTATTTACTTTTTTTTGTCCCTCTTCCTTGCTCACTTGTTTTTTTAGTTCATTATATTTGTTTTTTCCCCTCGCTCCTACCTAATCTTATCATTTTAGTCCATTATTTTTATTTTTTGTTTTTTTCTTGCTTCTCTTCCTTTTATTTGTTTTTATGTCCCCCTTCCTTTTTCATTTGCCTCTTTGGTCCCATATTTTTATTTTTTTTTCTCTCACCTTTATTTAATCTTATTATTTTAGTTCCTCATTTTTTTTGGTTTCTTTTAACTTTTCTTCATTTTGTTTTTTTGGTCCTCTTTCTTTTTTTTATTTGCTTTTTTGGTCCCTCTTTTTTGTTTTTCCTCTCACTCTTGATTTAATCTTATCATTTTTTTAACAACTATACATTCTTTTTTTTTTTTTACGTTTTTTTCTTTCACTTTTTTCCTTTTGCTTTTTTTTTTATCATCCTTTCCCCTTTTTATTTGCTTCTTTAGTCCCTTATTTTTGCTTTTTTCTCTCACCCTCATTTAATCTTATCATTTTTTCCTGATATACATTCTTACTTATTTTCTTATTTTCATTTTTTAAAGAAGATTCTCTATAGTGTAGTCCTTTTTTGATGCACTTTTGTTAAATTATTTTTTCATCCTCATGTTCCCATTGAAATATATATTTCAAAAGAGCCCATTTATTTTTTTTTTTTTTCGTTATGTCATCCTTCCTATTTTTAAGGTTATTCTTAACTAACAACTAACTAAGATCTCTATTATTAAAAAAAATATATAAATAATAACACAATAATCAAAATTTAATACAAGAATAAAATTTATAGAATTACCCCCACGTGCATATAGCACGTGGCCTCAACTAGTAATGAATAAAAACTCTAACCCGTTCATTTCGTCGATTCGAATTTAGAATTCGAGTTTTGCTACAGTAAAAAGCTCTCAGAAACAGTCACATCTATTTTTTTTTTTTTTTTACTACAGTAAAAAGCTCTCACACAAAATCACATCTCAACTCAAATTATAAACTCAAATCAACGAAGTGAATAGGCCCTAAAAACAAAACAAGTGTGTTCAGGAGATGTAAGTGTGTAACGATAACAAACACTAATAAAGTAATAGTTGTAGCGTAAGAGACCAGTTAATAAAAGTTACAAAATAGTGAAACCTCTCAACCTTTTTTTAAGTATGTAAAAATAAATAAAAATAAATAAAGGATACTTATACTACCAATACAGATTATTATCACTGGTGGCCCATAAATTTTAGGGTTCATTCTCAATTTGTTATACTATAAAATAGGATCAAAAATTTATTATACATAAATACGGGATTATGAAAACTATTGCACAAAAAACACTGCCGCATATTACAAAATTTGCCAAAATCTCAAATTTCTAGTAAAAAGTTGACTTTAATCAAACGGCTATGGCATTTGAGAATATCCAAAGATGGAATCAGAATCGAATTTGTGGCTGTGACGCAATTGTTCGTTTTGAAGGAACTCCCACAATGTCGACGGGTGAGTCAATCACTATGGATTTTAAAATTGTAACAACGAAATAGATTGACAATGCAATTAAGTGTCTGTTTGAAATATGTGTTTAAAACAGTGGTCTTAAATTTTATGAGAGAAAATATAACAGAATTTTTTAAATTTAAATTTTATACGAGAAAAAAGACTGTTTGAACAAAAAATAATAGGTTTAATCCCATAAAACAAACGGCCCTAAAACTTAAAACATTTTTAGATCTTTATATGGTAGGGTCTTGTATTGACAATACATATTTTTTACTATTAGATTTAGTTTAAAACACATCAAAATATAAAATAAATAATTACGCAGAATAAATAGTTCCTATTAAATCTGAGAATTAAAAATTAAACATCTACCAATAATTTATTTAATTTTTTAAAGGGACTTACCCATAATGTATTTTTATAGGTCCTAGTACCGTTCACTTCACTGATTCGAGTTTGTAATTCGAGTTGATATGTGATTTTGTGTGAGAGCTTTTTACTGTAGCAAAAAAGTTAGATGTGACTGTTTCTGAGAGTTTTTTACTGTAGCAAAACTCGAATTCTAAACTCAAATCGGCGAAATGAACGGTGCCCTAATTATTTCCAAACAAAAAAGAATAAATAAATAAAACTAACGAACCGTTAGAAATAAGGGAATTATTTTAGTTGGACAAAAAATAAAAAATAAATTTTTAATAATTTCTTACTTCCAGCCATTAATTTTTTTTTATTTATCAAAAATCGTTTATTCTCTCTGCCTTTGCAATCTGGTTATTTTTGACTGGCTAATAATAATAATGAATAGAACATAGTACTGGTTTAAGTGCATTTTAAAAATAAAATAAAATAAAAAAAATAACCTAGAGCGCATCAGTGCGATCCCCAGCCGTCGACCCTAGAGCTCATTCTGGCGTCGCGAAGCAACGTAGCCAGCCCTGCTTCCGAGCCGATTTCAAGCCCCAAGCTCGTCCATGGTTGGTTTTCTGTCTCTGATTTTTGTTTGAATTTGGGGTTGATTTTGTGTTAGAAAAACCAAGTCATGGACGAGATGTGAGCGTTTCTGCTATAATCGTCCATTTGGTGATGGGACGGAATTTCTTTCATAGTTTTTTACAAATCTCAAAATGGGTTGTTTTGGAATGTAAATCTTAGCTCATTGGCTAATAATGGTAATGGTAGAGTTTCCCCATTTGGGTTTTTATTATGTGTTTTTTATATTTTGCAAACTGGTTTTGTGTTGTGAAGATGAGATTGAGAGATTGAGCCAATGGATATAATAAACAGTCCTATTAGTATTTGATTGATGTCTTTGGAATTTGTTTGATTGCTGAAAATTGCTATTATGGATTTTGGTTGATGATGGTGAACATTGCTATGTTGATTAGTTTGTGTGTTCAGCTACTTGTGATTTTTGGTTGATTATTTTACTATTTTTGGAAGTATGATATTAGTTTGATTATTGGGTATTTGTTGTAAATTGGGTTGTGTAATTAGTTGGATACTGTTCGAAGTTCATATTTGTGAGATTTAAGGAATTAGTTTTATATTGTGGGAAATCGGTATTATTTGAGAATTGTGAAATTAGTTTTATATTTGTTGGAAATCGGTATGATTATCATGTTGTGAAATTTTATGATCTATTTATTTATTGTTTGTACTTTTATATCAGAATTACGAGCAATATGGCCACAACATTTGACTAGGCAATTTTAGACTCTGAAGTACGTCATGAATCTTGTCACATTGAGATAATAGTCTTGGTTTTCTTTCGTCGTTGTATAAAAAGATAACTTTTTGTCTTCGAGCTGTTTGTGAGCCAAATTGGACATTGATATACAGCTATTCATAGACACCTCCACATTAAAATCTCTGTTGAGTAGTTAAGTTGTTATTTTAACTGAATTGCTCAACCCGCTTTTAATTTTTCTCTGTTCCAACTTTGATTCCGCTTTTAGTTTTGCTCTGTTCCAACTTTGATTGATTGAGGAAATTCATTACTTTTCCCATTAGCTTGTGAACTTTTTGTTCTAATGTTTCTTCTTTCATCTTGTTTTAGTTACATCATTAGCTTGTAATGTCCTGGCTTGTTTTATGCAGTTGCATTTTTTATAGCTTTTACAAACTCTTCAACTACTGGAATTTTGGAGCCAGAATATATACATAGCATCATTAGAGAAGAGGAGAATGGCTGATGGAATGTCAAGTTTTTGGGGTCCTGTTACATCTACAACTGAGTGTTGCGAGAAGAACTATGCCTACTCTTCTTACATTGCAGAGTTTTACAACACATTATCAAACATTCCAAGCATTCTTTTGGCACTGATCGGTTTGGTAAATGCCTTGAGACAACGGTTTGAGAAGAGATTTAGTGTTCTTCACATATCGAATATGATACTCGCCATTGGGAGTATGTTGTACCATGCCACGTTGCAGCGTGTGTAAGTATAATGATTCTAGTTGCTGGTTTCATAAATTATAAGGAGCACTGTTTTTGTGGGAAATAAAAAAATCATATGCATTGGATTATATGAATGCTAGACTTTTAGGAGAAAGTTCGTTCCCCCTTCTATAAGAAGACATCACCGTATCATACATTTATTCAATGTAACTATGGGAATTACAAGCATACTGTTGCCCATCTGGTTGTAGAATATGATGATCGTTATTTGTTTCTAAATTACACTCTTTTTGCGTCGTTAAGAGTCTCATTACCATTTTGGCAGTTTCTATAATTCTTGACCAGTATTTGATTTTCAGCTCATAAATTCTTTGTCCAGTGAAACATCAAACGTGCTTTGGAAAGGAAATGACTTACGCAATGTTTGGTTCATGAATTCAGAACCATTCTCGTTTTACGTGTATTTTTTGTGAGAGAAAATAATGTAGTGAGCCACAAACCATGATTCGAATCATGGCCCGAATCCCCCTTCCAAACGTCCCATTAGTTAAAAAAAAAAAAAAAAAAAGAAGAACCCTGCCCAAAAGCCCCTAATTTTAAAAAAAAAAAAAAAAAAAAGAAAAGAAGAAGAAGAAGAAAGAAAGAAAGAAAGAAACAGTGGGGATGGGTTGATAGTACTGGATGCTAATGTTCAGAGTAGATAAGATTATTCACCAAGCCAAAGAAATGGCGCAAAGTAGCATTAAATGAAAGATGGTCTCCCAATGAAGCAAATGTATTTATTTATTTATTTTAGAGAAGTGTAAACTTGAGTTATTTGTTGGCAGGCTCAAACTCTGATTCTGTTCATATTATTTACTACAAGCCAAGTATGGCTATTAGCTGTTATCTTTGTCTGAAATTGTTATTATCAGCTATTAAGTTTAGGATTTGGACTACAACTTTGTTGCACAATCTCTTCTTATTGTGGTTGAGTGATTTTGAAGATGTTCTTTAAAACATTGATCTGCAGGCAACAACAGAGTGATGAAACTCCGATGGTTTGGGAGATGCTTCTTTACATATATATCCTCTACTCTCCAGATTGGCACTACCGTAGCACAATGCCCACCTTCCTCTTCCTCTATGGTGCGGCCTTTGCTGTTGTTCATTCATTTGTCCATTTTGGCATTGGCTTTAAGGTACATTATGTGATCCTCTGTCTGCTTTGCATACCCCGAATGTACAAGTACTACATATACACAAACGATGCTTCTGCCAAGTGGCTTGCAAAGTTCTACATTGCCACACTTTTTCTCGGAAGTTTGTGTTGGCTTGGCGATTGCATTTTCTGCAAAAAGATCTCTCAGTGGCCTGTTAATCCGCAGGGTCATGCTATGTGGCACGTGTTCATGGGTTTCAATTCCTACTTTGCAAACACGTTCTTGATGTTTTGCCGGGCTGAGCAGCGGGGATGGGCGCCTAAGATAGTCCATGTCATGGGACTTTTGCCCTATGTGAAGATTGAGAAACCAAAATCGCAATGAATGATATTGTTCTGATAGTTAAGTATAGCTTTGGTCCAGAAGTCTTGACAGTTGAGGAAAGCAAACTATCGATCGATTTTTTTGTTTTTGTTTCTCTCTTTAACCAACGGATCTTAATGATCATTTAGATTTTGTCGGTTGGCATTTTGTCTTTTATTTTATTTCTAAAAGCAGAGTATGTAACATATTTCTATAAGCTTTTTGTTTGCAGTATTGATTAGGTTGATGGTTTTGCTTTTGGACCGTTTGAGTTCTGTTTGAGGCATATTCTCAATGCTGTGACGGATGTGCCAATCGAATTTTGGTTCCTTTTATACCTTTTCACTCTTTTCTACTTCCTTGTGTTTAAATTTTCCAAGCACTAGTCTTACTTCAAGTAATACGGGTAACTGATTGATTGATTGTCCTATGCTGTCCCAGGCATTTGTTTTTATCCCAATTCGTTGGAGATATGATGAAAGCTCTAGGTTCTTGCAGGGAGGACAAACTGGTTTGGCCCTTTGACAAGAAGGTTTTGTATTCTGTTAGATCTGTGGATATAAATATTTGATAGCCTTGTTCATTTTGCCCGTTTGAGTTGAGAATTTGAGTTAAAAAATAAATTCATACGAGATAAAATAATGTAGTAAAAAAAAATTAAGTTTGAATTTTTATGAGAGAAAATCGTATAATAAAAATTTAAATTGTGATTCAAATTAAGTTTGAATTTTCATAAAATTCTGACATTGTTATCGGTCTGCGGTCAAACTTCAAAGTAATGATAAACTGGATGCTGCTTTTCATGTGACCTTGAATTTTGGTGTGGCTAATGAGGTTTGACCCCTTGGATATGGAAATCTTCTTGATAAAGAAAAGGTTGCGCTGTTACTTATGCTGGTTCGGAGGCTGTGGACTGAAAGGAACAATTTCATCAGTTAAGAATGGTAATGGTAATGGAATAAAACAAAAAAAAAAAAAAGATAATTTATTTGTTTAATTAAGGTTTTATAAATACGCTGAAAAAGAACATAAGTATTTTTATTTGGACAAAATTAACCTCATCTCTCTCACTCCCAAACCTAGATAAAATCAAATTAATAATGGCTCAGACTCTTTTTTTTTCCTTTCAATTTTCTTTTCTCCACAACCATAAAATACCCACAAGATGACCTCACCGAGTTGAGAGAGAATTTTTTTTTTTACTCCTCGTTTGGCTTCTTTTTTGATGGTGTCATGTGTGCCTTTTTATGAAGCTTTTTTTTTTCAATCCAAGAAAGATCGTATATGCTTCTCCCGTTAACAACAAACATAAGTATTTTTATTTGGACAAAATTAACCTCATCTCTCTCACTCCCAAACCTAGATAAAACCATATCAATAATGGCTCAGACCCTTTTTTTTTTCCTTTCAATTTTCTTTTCTCCACAACCATGAAATACCCACAAGATGACCTCACCGAGTGGAGAGAGAATTTTTTTTTTACTCCTCGTTTGGCTTCTTTTTTGATGGTGTCATGTGTGCCTTTTTATGAAGCTTTTTTTTTTCAATCCAAGAAAGATCGTATATGCTTCTCACGTTGACAACAAACATAAGTAATTTTATTTGGACAAAATTAACCTCATCTCTCTCAATCCCAAACCTAGATAAAACCAGATCAATAATGGTTCAGACCCTTTTTTTTTT
>NW_010358186.1:0-744 GCF_000414095.1 Morus notabilis | reverse complement strand
GTCATAACGGGCCCCATTAGCCGTTAGATCGAAGCACTCTTCGCAATCTTCAATCGCCAAAGGAACGCTCAAAACTTTTGGTGTGTAACGGCGCCCATCAACCGATAGATCTAATATCTGTTCGTGCTCTACAACCGCCACGGGAACGGCGACATCCGGGGCCCATCATCCGTCATATCGAAGCTCTCTTCATGCTCTACAACTACCACGGGAACGGGGACGACCTTTGGTGTCGTAACGGGGCCGGCCCTTCAGACGTTATATCAAAGCTCTCTTCGCGCCCTACCACCACCACTGGAATGGTGACAATGTTTGATGTTGAAACGAGGCCCATCAGCCATTAGATCGAAGCTCTCTTCGCGCTCTACAACCGCCCCAGGAAGGGCAACAAATTTTGGTGTCGTAACGGGGCCCATCAGCCGTTAGATCGAAGCTCTCTTCACGATCTACAACTGGCACGGGAACGGCGACAACTTTTTATGTCGTAACGGGTCCCATAATCCATCAGATGAACGCTCTCTTCCCCCTCTACAACAGCCACGAATTTAGCGACAACTTTTTGTCTCGTAACGGGACCAGCCCAACCACTGCCACTAGAGTGGCGACAACGTTTGGTATCAAAACGGGGCCCATCAGCCGTTTGATCAAAGCTCTCTTCGCGCTCTACAACCACCCCGGGAAGGGAGACAAATGTCGGTGTCGTAACGGGGCCCATCAACTGTTAGATTAAAGAAGCTCTCTTCG
>NW_010358185.1:0-1393 GCF_000414095.1 Morus notabilis | reverse complement strand
GCATGTTCTTCCCAAGTTTTCGAGTAAACCAGTATGTCATCAATGAACATGACCACGAACCGGTCCAAGTACGGCCGAAAAACATGATTCATTAGATCCATGAATGCAGCCGGGGCATTTGTCAACCCAAACGGCATTACCAGGAACTCGAAGTGTCCATATCGAGTTCTAAATGCAGTCTTCGGAATGTCTTCCTCCTTGATTTTCAGCTGATGGTACCCAGATCTCAAATCAATCTTAGAGTAGAACTGTGATCCACCTAACTGATCGAATAATTCATCGATCCTTGGCAGTGGGTATTTGTTCTTCACAGTCACCCTGTTCAATTGACGGTAATCAATGCACAACCGAAGAGATCCGTCGTGCTTCTTCACAAATAGCACCGGTGCACCCCAAAGGGAAGTACTATTCTGGATATACCCCTTTTCTGCCAGCTCCTCAAGCTGCGTTCTTAATTCTTTCATCTCCGCCAGAGCCATCCGGTATGGAGGAATGGAAATAGGTGTCGTTCCCGGAATTAAATCAATACAGAATTCAATTTCCCGATCTGGCGGTAAATCAGGTAGCTCATCAGGAAATATGTTTGTAAACTCATCCACTACAGGGATTCCCGCACTATCTCCAATTACTTCAAGTTCACCTTCCAAAGCAAGGAGGGAGGAGAAACAGGTTAGATTCCTCCGTCCCCCAACACTGTACTTCAACAGTCGTTCTCCTAAGACTGGATTCAGACCTGCCTGATAAGAAATCGCTGTTCCAGACTTAGTCATCAGAGTCACTCTCCTACGGTAACAATCAACAATTGCTCCGTATTCTGACAACCAATCCATTCTGAGGACCACATCAAACATGGTCATCAGAAGGATAATCAAGTCAGCTCTCATTTGCTCACTCACAATCGTGATCTCACACGATCTACACACACTCGTTACCTCCACACATCCCAGTGGAGAGCTCAGAGTCATCGGGACTTCTAAATTCTCAGGTTTCAGTTTCAAAGCTCGAACAAAAGAACTTGATATAAACGAGTGTGTGGCACCTGTGTCAAACAACACGTGAGCAAAAGAATGAGAGATTAGAATCATACCCTCAACCACCGTGTTGCTGGTCTGACCCCCAGAACTGCCTCCTGCCAGGGCATAAGCTTGTCCCTGTACTTTCCCTTTCCCTCTGTCACCAACATTAGGCCGTTGGGTCGGAGGCCTATACTGTTGTGGCGGAGGTGATTGTACCGGTCTCGGCGCTTGAGGCTGGAATTGTGTAAGCAGAGGCGGTTGATAAGTCGGCACAGTAGGGTATTGCATCTGTTGTGGCTGATATGGTGACATGTACTGTGGTGGCCCATCTTGACTGTACGAAGCATCACTTTGGGCTTGTTGAGCCGGCGGTCGAT
>NW_010358184.1:0-814 GCF_000414095.1 Morus notabilis | reverse complement strand
TAAAAATTATATTGAAATAAATATTATGCAAAAGTAACAGAATCTAGTATTGATTTAATAGTCTCAAATAGAACTACCAATTGGAGAAGATAAAAATTGAAAGTAATTAGAAGTTAGTTCCCGTTTAGTTCGCTGATTCGAGTTTTTAATTCGAGTTAAGATGTGATTTTATGTTAAAATTTTTTACTGTAGTAAAAAAGTTAGATGTGATTATTTGTGAGAACTTTTTACTGTAACAAAACTCAAATTTTAAATTCGAATCAGAGAAATAAACAGAGCCTTTGTTTGTTTCTTTTTCTTTTCTCTTCTTTTTTTTTTGCCCTTTGGGAAAGTAGCTAGGAGCTATGACACTAAAATGTATATATTTTCTTTGTCTTATATATATTTTTTTTCTGAAAACTTTTTTTTTTGTCTTATGTGAAGTTACTGAAATCCCAATCAGAATCAATCAAATGATAACAAAAAGAGTTGCACACCATACGAGGGTGTTTCACATGGTACCGAACGAAACCCAGGACAAAGTTGAGCTTTTCACAGTTTAGCTTGGATTGCAAGCGATCCTCTTCATTTAGTCAGAGAATTAGATTAAATTATTGTGGCGTTTGATTTATAGATTCAAATTATGTGATTAAAATTATTAATAAATTTTAAATTATGATTTAAATAAAAAATAAATCTAAGTACAGACAGACTCATAATGTTTTTTCTTGGGTACGTATAACAAAAAAAAAAAAAGAAAAAGAAAAATAGATTACGCTAATAAGGGCACTTTATTTTATTCTCTCTTCACTTTCTTCTTTGACGAGATCTTTAT
>NW_010358183.1:0-1140 GCF_000414095.1 Morus notabilis | reverse complement strand
TTAGGGACCGAGCATTCAAGAATCACCGACATGTCTGATCTTCTGAGGTGCCCCAACATCCCAACGCTCTCTCCAGGGCAAAGCCGTGGCAGCATCACGTGGGCACAAGAAGGCTCATCTCTTTAGACTGGGGCAACCGAGGATTCCCGATGTGCCCATGCTCTCCAGGGCCTAGCGAGCCGTGGTATCATCACGTGGGCACAAAGAATAATAATAATAATAATAATAATACTAAGAATCCGAGCTTTCGAGAGTTCCCGACATTCCCACGCTCTCCAGGGCATGGCCGTGGTATCATCACGTGGGCACAAAGAATAATAATAATAATAATAATAATACTAAGAATCCGAGCTTTCGAGAGTTCCCGACATTCCCACGCTCTCCAGGGCATGGCCGTGGTATCATCACGTGGGCACAAAGAATAATAATAATAATAATAATAATACTAAGAATCCGAGCTTTCGAGAGTTCCCGACATTCCCACGCTCTCCAGGGCATGGCCGTGGTATCATCACGTGGGCAAGAAGAGACTCCATTCTTAGGGACTGAGCATTCGAGAATCACCGACATGTCCGATCTTCCGAGGTTCCCCAACGTCCCAACGCTCTCTCCAGGGCAAAGCCGTGGCAGCATCACGTGGGCACAAGAAGGCTCATCTCTTTAGCCTGGGGCAACCGAGGATTCCCGATGTGCCCATGCTCTCCAGGGCCTAGCGAGCCGTGGTATCATCACGTGGGCACAACAGGGCTCAATTCTTAGTGACTAGGGCGCAACAGTCGGATCACCGACGTGCCAACGCTCTCCATGGAAGGGCCGTGGTATCATCACATTGGCTCAACGGATCTATAGAATAGGAACAAATCCGTCATCTTATGTTTTTTCCCGCAAGCTTTCCATCCATTTGGAGCTTTATGAGCTTTTCCGGCACTTTCTCCTTCAATTTCCAACATTCCCCCATTTTTTTGTCGCCGGCCACCACCACCGACGGGGGTCGCCGCTGGCCCTGCTGCCATTGACGGGCCTGGCTGAGTGCACCCCAATTTTGAGATTCCTGAGCTTTTCACAATTTTCCCGTCAATTCCAACATTCCCGCATTTTTTGGCCGCCGACGACTGTTACCGGCGACTACCGCCGGCGGTG
>NW_010358182.1:0-1532 GCF_000414095.1 Morus notabilis | reverse complement strand
AGAGCTTCGATCTAACGGCTGATGGGCCCCGTTACGACACCAAATGTTTAACCATTCCCGTGGCAGTTGTTGATCACGAAGAGAGCCTCGATCAAATCGCTGATGGGCCCCATTTGAACACCAAAAGTTGTCGCCGTTCCCGTGGCGGTTGTAGGGCGCGAAGAGAGCTTCGATCTAACGGCTGCTGGGCCCCGTTACGACACCAAAACTTTTCACTGTTCCCGTGGCAGTCGTAGATCGCCAAGAGAGCATCGATCTAACGGCTGCTGGGCCCCGTTACGACACCAAAACTTTTCACTGTTCCCGTGGCAGTCGTAGATCGCCAAGAGAGCATCGATCTAACGGCTGCTGGGCCCCGTTACGACACCAAAACTTTTCACTGTTCCCGTGGCAGTCGTAGATCGCCAAGAGAGCATCGATCTAACGGCTGCTGGGCCCCGTTACGACACCAAAACTTTTCACTGTTCCCGTGGCAGTCGTAGATCGCCAAGAGAGCATCGATCTAACGGCTGCTGGGCCCCGTTACGACACCAAAACTTTTCACTGTTCCCGTGGCAGTCGTAGATCGCCAAGAGAGCATCGATCTAACGGCTGCTGGGCCCCGTTACGACACCAAAATTTGTCGCCCTTCCCGGGGCGGTTGTAGAGCGCGAAGAGAGCTTCGATATAACCTCTGTTGGGCCGGCCCCGTTACGAGACAAAAAGTTGTCGCTAAATTCGTGGCAGTTGTAGAGGGGGAAGAGAGCTTTGATCTGACGGATAATGGGACCCGTTACGACATTAAAAGTTGTCGCTGTTCTCATGCCAGTTGTAGATCGCGAAGAGAGCTTCGATCTAAGGGCTGATGGGCCCCGTTACGACACCAAAATTTGTCGCCCTTCCCGGGGCGGTTGTAGAGCGCGAAGAGAGCTTCGATCTAACGGCTGATGGGCCCCGTTACGACACCAAAATTTGTCGCCCTTCCCGGGGCGGTTGTAGAGCGCGAAGAGAGCTTCGATCTAACGGCTGATGGGCCCCGTTACGACACCAAAATTTGTCGCCCTTCCCGGGGCGGTTGTAGAGCGCGAAGAGAGCTTCGATCTAACGGCTGATGGGCCCCGTTACGACACCAAAATTTGTCGCCCTTCCCGGGGCGGTTGTAGAGCGCGAAGAGAGCTTCGATCTAACGGCTGATGGGCCCCGTTACGACACCAAAATTTGTCGCCCTTCCCGGGGCGGTTGTAGAGCGCGAAGAGAGCTTCGATCTAACGGCTGATGGGCCCCGTTACGACACCAAAATTTGTCGCCCTTCCCGGGGCGGTTGTAGAGCGCGAAGAGAGCTTCGATCTAACGGCTGATGGGCCCCGTTACGACACCAAAATTTGTCGCCCTTCCCGGGGCGGTTGTAGAGCGCGAAGAGAGCTTCGATCTAACGGCTGATGCGCCCCGTTACGACACCAAAAGTTTCGCCGTTCCCGTGGCAGTTGTAAATCACGAAGAGGGATTCGATCAAACAGCTGATGGGCCCCATTTGAACACCAAAAGTTGTCGCC
>NW_010358181.1:474-680 GCF_000414095.1 Morus notabilis | reverse complement strand
TTTAAGGTTTCCATTTTTGGTGAGTTGTGAGAATTGAGAAAACAGCTTTCTGAACTTTCATTGATCTTGTGAGTTGGTTGAGTCATTAACGGGGCACATTTACTCGACTTGTGACATTTGTTTGAGGGATGAATTCTAATTAGGAATAATTTTTAGAATTTGAGCCATGTGTTGTAGATAGTTATCATTTTTCTTTTACATTTTAT
>NW_010358181.1:0-377 GCF_000414095.1 Morus notabilis | reverse complement strand
ATCAAAAGAACGCCTTACTACATCAGCTTCATCAAATTTTTTTTTTTCTTTGCCTCGAAAAAAAAAAAAGTTTGTGTATATTTGTCTGTATTTTCGGCTCTTTATTTGTTTATGAGATCTTCCTTTTGACCAGAATGAAATCCCGAAAGTTTGTTACGGTTTGAGTGATGAATTGTTCCAGATATTTAATTTTCCTATCATTTGATCAATGTTTGTTTATTAGCTTGTCCTAAAATTGCCTTCTTTCACTTGAGCGTTAATTGTGACATTTCCAACTCCATGAGCGTAATCCCTTTGCATTTCCAACTCCATGAGCGTAATCCCGTTGCATGAGCGTAATCCCTTTGCATTTCCAACTCCATGAGCGTAATCCCTTT
>NW_010358180.1:0-591 GCF_000414095.1 Morus notabilis | reverse complement strand
AGCTTTGATCTAACGGCTGATGGGCCTCATTTCAACACCAAAGGTTGTCACCATTCCTTTGGCGGTGGTAGGCGCCAAGAGAGCTTCGATATAACGTCTGATAGGCCGGACCCGTTACGACACCAAAGGTTGTCCCAGTTCCCGTGGCAGTTGTAGAGCACGAAGAGAGCTTCGATATGACGGATGATGGGCGACGGGACGATTTTTTTTTCCCGTGACGGTTGTAGAGCGCAAACAGAGATTAGATCTATCGGTTGATGGGCGCCGTTACATAACAAATGTTTTGAGCGTTCCTTTGGCCATTATAGATTGTGAAGAGAGCTTTGATCTAACGGCTAATGGGACCCGTTACGACACAAAAAATTGTCATGGTTTCGTGGCGGTTGTAAAGGGCGAAGAGAGCTTTGAGTTGATGGAGTGTGGGCTTCGTTACGACACCAAAAGTTTTCACCGTTCCCATGCCATTCGTAGATCGCGATGAAAGCTTCGATCTAATGGCTGATGGGCCCCGTTACGACCCCAAAAGTTTCACCGTTCCCATAGCAGTTGTAGATCACGAAGAGAGCCTCGATCAAACCGCTGATGGGCCCC
>NW_010358179.1:364335-388818 GCF_000414095.1 Morus notabilis | reverse complement strand
TGAGCCTTGCTGTCGCGGATGAGCCTCTCGGCCTCTTATGTCGCCTCGTCGAATGGGAAGTCATTTCATGCCCCGCTGCTCCTCAACTTGAAGACCCTCCGAGAAATACTGGTGGAAAGTGCATAGGGACTGAAATCACCTATCTTAATCCTAACTACAACTTACTAAGTACGATTCAGTCGTCTTCTGAAATCCAACTACTTAGGCTAAGCTAGAATTAACCTTTCCTTACTTGTTCAATGGATAGAGAGACAGTTCAAGGTTGCTGTGTTTTTAATAGAAACACTATTTTTACTTAAAAACAAAAACATGAGTAGAAATAAAATCTAAAAGTTACAAATTTCAACTTAATAAAATAACTTAAAAAGTGCATTGATTTATGTGCAAAGTGCTTTTGGACACTTATACCAAACACTATAATTGCATCGTTTATTGTGCAAAGTACCTTGGGAGTTTCAAAAGTAATCCTAAACACACTCAAGAGTCTCCAACGAAGGTGAAAGTCAACACAAGTGCCGTGTTTGGAATTGATCTCGTTTTTGTTTTTCATGTTTTTTGAGAAAGAAAAAATGAAAACGTTTCCAAAACGGCGTTTGGTGCAATAAAGAAAAAAAACGGAAATGAAAACGATTTTTTAGTTTAGTGTAAAATGAGATAGAAATGAAAAACGTCTTTTAGTCGTTTTTCATTTTTTGTTTTCGTTTTCTCCTCTCTCAAGCAGAGAGAGAGACATTAATGGGTTTTTTTATATTGAAAATAATTTCTTAATAAAACTACCAAACGCCTTTTCAAAAATGATTTCTATCTGAAATTGAAAACATTTTCATTTTCATTTTCACATAAAAAATAAAATCATTTTAAAACGAGTTCCAAACGCGCCCAATGTGTCTCTCAACTCGGTCTCTTTCTTCAATGCACCGTAAGTCTTCACCTTCAGATCTTTTAGATTTGGCCAAGGTGAACGACAAATTTTTCATACCTAAAGAAGAAGAAGAATGAAGCAATCGTATCATACCTAAAGAAGAGCTTCTGGGCTGGCGAGACAATGATTAGGGCTTTTGGTTGGGAGAATGAAACAAGGGAAATTATATTTACGCCCAATGACGCTCAAAATATTTAAAATTTAGATTTTTTTTAATATCAAAATTTTATACAATTCCACAATTAACATTAAATACACCCCATGCTTAAACAATTTTATTAAAAAAAGAAAAGAAAAAATTCAATTCACGTCCATTTTTTACTCTTCACACCCTCATTCTAACTACACATCTCACATCATTTTCAAATAATTAACTTTACTTTTTACACACTCCTATTCTTCATGAATTACCCCTAGCTAATTATTTTAATAAATTCTTAATTCTTAACCATCATATTTTTCTTTACACACCCACCATATTATTTCTTATTTTTTTAATTTAATATTATCATTTATCTACCTCTCTATTCTTTTTTTCTTTCTTTTTTTTTTTTTGGTTGAAAAAAAAATTCAATTCAACCCAGAAGCAAAATAAAGACGATCAGTGCACTCCCAAATAGGAGGCGAGCTCACCAGAGCCCATAACAAAACCAAGACAAGCAGCTTGCAAGACAGAAGAAAGCATGGAGCTAAGAATAATATAGATAGCTACTAGAAACAAACAGAAAAGAGAAAACTTTATGTTACATAGAAGAAAATATAAATAAATAGAAATAAAAGTTAAAATAAAACATAACGAAGGGGAAATAACACATCACTCTGACTTTATAATAAACAAAAAAAAATAAAATAAAATGATTAGCCTTTGATTAACAGTAAGAGTTTCTTTCTTTTCTTTTTATTGATATCAATATAACAATATTTTATAATTAAGGATATGATATATGGGATGTGTAGAGAAAAGAAAAACCCTACCATTAGTCTTCTTTTGTAATAAAATTTAATTATATAATTAAGTCTATTGTCATTTTTGTCATTTTATGTAAGGATTTTTTGTAATAAGAAATTTTAATTTGAAGGGGGTGTGGAGAGTAAAAGAGATGTGTGAATATAATCACCCTAAAACAAATTTAGTTTTCTTTTTTGAGTTAACTTTCCATTTGAATAGCTTTTTCTTTTCCAATTTCATTGAAACTTGAAATCAGATTTTGTACATTTATTCCAAAATGGTTGCTTTGAAATCAGATTTAAATTACTAATTGGTTAAAGTTCTTCTATTGATAATCCTTTCGTATTTAAAGATTTCCTATTTTAAGTTCCAAGCATAGGATTTAGTTACATATTCAAATAGCTTAAACATTGCTCAGTTAAAATTGGAAATGCAATCTACTAGCATTTATTTGTCGATATTATTCCCCCCATAAAGGAAAGTGCAACAGGCTTGAGTCGGTGAATCTTAGACCACAAGTCATTCTCACTAAGCAATGAGTACTTTGTGCTGGAAAAGAAGTTGTTCGAATTGGCATACAGAAAACTATTGGGAGGAATAATGGAAAAGGGGAAAGTGAGCCACACACACACACACACACACAAAAATTAAAAAAAAAAAAATGGTTTAACAATAGGTGTATATAAAGGAATTTCATGAGATTTTTTATATAAAAAAATAATTTTAAAATTTAATATTCGGGTCGCCTTAATAAAAATTTAGGGTGTCAATATAATTTTCCCCACAAAATGTTAGAGTTAAGGACACGGTTGGTCATTTTTGAATTTCTCTAGGGATCTTTTTTATACAAAGTTGTACCACGTTATTCTTTAATAAAATGGCCTATGGCTATGAATAATTATAACCATGGCTCGTTAATTTAGCTTGCTTTATAATTGCCTATGGCTATGAATAATTATACGTGGTTTCTTCTTTAAAAAATGTATAAGATTTGTTAGTGTATTATGAAAGAATTGACGAATAAGGTCGTAATGATAGGAGATATGTGCGATGATTTATATCTTTCTTTATATGTGTATTTATGAATTAAATAGTTCAAAATACATATGTAATAATAATTAGTAATATAACTTAAAATACTAATTAGTAATTGCTTCATTAACCATTTAGGCAGAAAGTACACCGATGAGTTTTGGGGACAATCAGTACAGAAGAAAATACAAAGTTGCGTATTGCATAACAGTAATCAGCATCAAAGGAGTTCAGAAAATATTTCTTCTATCAGTTTCCATAAGCATTGCATCAAAAAAGAATGATTTTATAAATATCATACTCTATTATTGTTATTTGTTTACCCCTTAACCTAGAAAGGCCACACAAACCAGAGAAAAAAGAGTGAACGACGGCCGGAGTTTCGGAGCTACCTCTAGGTGCGTCGTCAGACTCCCAACCATGAAACTTAGTCCTCTGGTTGTCCAGTCATGAGCTTCTCATTGGTGGTGGCAGTGTACAGCTTCATTTGGGTGGATTTAAACCATATTGGAGCTTGGAAGCTGAACGGATGGGCTTTATTACCAGGCGAGTTGTCATTTGGTGGCTAAGATCTCTTGGCCAACTATCTCCCTCAACGGCGCATTGGTCAGTTGCTCTTCACCGGAGGCTTTTAACAGCGATGGTAGGAGGTTTTTTCTGTTTTTTTTGGTAATTTTTCTGTTTGTAATAAGGGTGGTGGTCTCCTAACCGACCCTCGTTTGTTTTGTTGTTTGATGTTATTTTTTGGTGATCGGCTTAAGGTCGTTTGTATGTCTCCTGATAAGGTTGTCTTGGTCCGGCTAGCATTGTTTCTATGCTGTGTAGATGTCCTCTCTTTGTGGGGTTCAGCGATTTGTCCCTCCAACGCTCGAAAGGCTACTTGATTGGAAGGGTTTCTTCAATTCGAGCTTTATGTGTGCTCGTTATTAGTGTGCTGACGTGTTATCCCGTTTTCAAGCCTTAGGCATGCGTCCTTCCCTCTAATAGGTCATTAGCATTGTACTGAGATAATTATTTATCAATTTTTAATTAAATGCAAGTTCTCTTTAAAAAACACAAAACAAAATTAAATGTAATTTCCATTGTATCGAGATGGGTCATTAGTATTATACCGAAATGACTGTTTATCAATTTTTAATTAAATGTAATTTTCCTTTAAAAAAACACAAAGGAAACAAAAAAATAAAGGGATCAATAACACCTAAGGAACACCTAATCCTCAAATATACGGTTTAAACTGAAGTCAATAATACTTGAGAAACACCTAACCCCCCATAACTTTTTTTTTTGTGGATATTCACATAATTAAAAATTTCATATTACTTAATTGCCTCAAAATAAATGGTTTAAAATAAGCCATTGATCATAGAGAGGATCAATATTACTGCATGTGCTTTTGGAAAAGCAGTGATGAAGCAATCATTAATTTTATTTGTGGTAGATAGGAAACATAGCAGTTCACTTACAACTATTATTCTCTTCAAGAAACCCTAATTTTGAAGACACGAGAATCTGCATATTCCGACAATGTGATCCACTTAGTTGCTTGAGCATGGGATTTTTTATAATATTATATAGGTATGTTCTCAAACGACAATAAAATTTATAGGCACACGATCTTTTAGGGGTTATTTTTTGAGAGAATATAATATTTTGAGCTCTATACTAATGATGAATACATGTTATTTGAAATGTTTAGCACATTCTTAAAATATATTATATATAGTTAGACTTTTATCTTGCACATGTGGATTCTCTTGTGCATAATACATGCCAAAGATGAGAAATGTATCTCATCATTATTATGAATTAACTTAAGTCATCATGAAAGTTCTTTCAAACTTTGAAATGGTAGGAAACTTCACAGAATATTGTTCCTGGAAGCTTCATGATTGTGTCGGAATTGTCAAAGCACAAAACCATGGATTTTACCTTTTCTTATATTTTTAGGTTTGTAATTTTGTGAAGTTTTTTTTTTTTTTTCCTCTCTCTCTTTCACATAATGCGTGTACATGACATTTCTCAGGATAAAGAAGAAATGCATATTTTATAAATGTGAATACAAATTACTGGCCTTTCTATAAAAAACATACATTCCTTGCCTACGAGATCGTAGATATGCAAACTAAGAGTGCGTTTGGTAGATGGATTCAGAATTATGATTATAGATTCTCGTTCAAAATTAGTGTTTGTTTAAAGTGATTTTGAATCATGATTTAAAATCATGATTCAGAATCAGTGTTTAGTTTGGATAATTCTGAATCATGATTCAAAATTTGATGTGATGTTTTAAACTAGCTCAAATCATTATTCTAAAACCACACCCTCTCTTGATTCAAGGTGATTCAAACTCCTGATTCTAAATCATAGTTTCAGAATTATGATATATATATATATATATATATAGAAAATCCCCCCCTTTTTTTGTGTGTGTTTGGTGTTTGTTTTCAGTCTTTCATGTTCGAAAGTATCATATGTAAAACGTAAAAGAAGAGAGTGTAATAGAACAATAATTTATGTAACGATTATTTTTTTGTAAAAAGATGTAATATTTATGTGTAAGAGCAAATACTTGTTTGGTAAATATTTACTTGTTTACTTTATAAAATCATTATGATATAAAACAAATCAAATGTTTCAACCCAATCCATGTGGAGGGAGCAAAAGAAGGAAACAACAGCAACATTATTTTGTTATGCCTATCTTTTCAGAGGGTTCATTGGATATTAAAAAAAACAAAAAAACAAAAAAAACAAAAATGTACATGCGACAGTTAAGTAGTACTACTAGGCGCCATTCATGGCCTAACATCTTTATGCTATTAGTAATTGTGGTTTGTCCGCAATATGACATGGGATGCTGCAGCAACTTTTGCCACTCCCTATTAATTTTTTTTTTGCAATCCCTATCGACTTTTGTCACTCTCTGTACATGGCATATGCTGGAGATTTTGGGGGGAAAAAAATAAATTTTCGAATGTAAATTAGTGGAAAATTTAATTATGCTCTTAGTAATCTAAAAAACTCAAATTTTTTGTAATCTCACTCAACAAAAAAAAGTTATATTTGTATTCTCATTCAATAATAGGATAATTCCAATTATACCACACTTATATCTTTTGTGTTTTATATTAGGAGCTTTTAACGTCAAGGAATACCTATCGGTAGTCCACATTAATGTCTTTAAACATTAGATTTGAATCATTACAAAATAGAAAAAGTGTACAAAATTGACAATATACATATCTAATGATTAAAACCAGAATCCTACCAATAAATTTTTTTTTTTTTTCATGTCATACAATGAAACTTTCCTTTAGGCCCCTTCATACCATCAACTACAGTACTGATTATGTCTAACAAATCTTGATCGCACTCAATCTTTATGTGATTAACAGGTCTTTCCTCTTTAAGCTTCAATATTTGTGTTTCGTCTCTCTGCTTTATCCGTCTTTATTGGTAGATCCAAGCAATGTTTGGAGTCAAATTTTACTGTAGATGGTACTCACTTCTGATTAGTTTGAATATGTAATTTTGTTTTAATGAAATGAATTTTTTTTCCCAAAAAAAAACTTTCCCTTATACCCCCGCCGATTTTTTTTTTTTTTTTAAATTTTTTGCTGTCTTTGCACTTTGTTGGAAATAACATTTTGAGAGAACCCCATTAGTGTCACTCTCATGGAGAAAAAGATGATCTTCGTACAACAAGAACAGCCATTTGGGCCCATTTCACATGGATATGACACATGTACGTTTTGAGTAACACATACACACCAACAGAGAAACAGAGACGTACCCTAGCAATTATATACTCTAGCGTAGGACAATGGTCCCAATAGTACTCCCAACCGCAACAACATTATAATAATTTCCTATTATTGAAGCCATATTGGTCCAAGTGGATTAACTGATTAACTGATTGTTGCCAAATTACCTGCAATTTATTTGACATGTAAATTAATGGAGATTCTCTAGTACGCAGTAGATAAAATTTTTTTAATGGTTGAATATGTATATTTTTTAATTTTTACGTGATTTTATACACATTTTATTAATAAAAAACCTGATTTATTAGTATAAGTCTCATAAATCAAAGTTTTGCTATTAAAACGAAAAAGAAAAAAGAAAGTATAAAATAATGTCGTTTTATTTTTTATGATTGATCATCCCCACCTAATCTCATAAGAGAACAATTCCTTTTAATTTGTTAATTAAGAACTGGAAACCGTCAACCCTGCACATGGGCCAACTTGTACCCTTCTGGAGTACAAAGTCATATGACTCATGCTCGTTATACAGAATTAAGGCATTTGGTGATTAAATATTACTTATGAGATTCAGTCATACCCGCCCAATTAAAAGATAATAAAGAAAGCAAAAATTACATAAACAAGGTTAAGTGCATAAGTTACTCCATAACAACAATATGGATATCTAATCTTGTTTCCTATCTAATATGGTTTTGTCAAATAAATAAACAAATAAATAACATTAGCTTAAATAGGGTCGTCCAGTCAATAAGTTATGTCCCCTTTATTTTACAAGTTCAATTAAAATTTTAATCTTTTTACTACTGTATATTCCTTAAAAAAAAAATTCAAAATCGGTAAAGTAAAATGAATAAACAAAATTGGCAGTTATGGTAATATTTAAAAATCTGATCACCTGTGAAGGCTCTGCTGGAACTAATGGGCTCTCAATACTTGTAAATGAGATTAAATGTCAATTAAACCATTGAATCTAAAAACACATTATCAAATTGGATCTTGAAGCATATAGAAAATTGATGGTTTTAGGATTACCTCTTCCTGCCGGCAACGGAATAACGTCGGTCATTTTGGCCGAAATCCGATCAAAGAGGCTGAGAAAATCAAAGGGAGGTTGGAGGGATTTTGAACTCTTCTCTCCACTACCTCTCTCCACTCCCACGGGCACACACCATACACGGCAGGAGGCACCAAATTTTGCCCCTTGGCTTTTTACTGCAGTCTAGGGCAAAAATGGGCCTTAACTAAAAACGTGGATAGAGAGGTAATTTGGCTTAATGGGTTGACCAAATATTTAGAGTGAGTGAGTCCAAGAGCCTCAAACACATTAGAAATTAAATTATCCATCTCATTATAAACCGATATTATACATACATGTATGTGTTAATTTACATTAACACAATTATTCATAAAATGCTTTAATAAATTACAGTGTGAATTATTATGATTATGAAAGTTCCCATAAAAATATTCTAACAGGCTCACACCAAAACAGTTTTGTCTGCGTGTTATACCTATAGATTATACAATATAGCAATTAGCAAACAAATAACTATTTAGTTAAAAAAAAAAAAAAAAAAAGAAAGAAGAACAAGTTTGTTGTCGTTTTGTTGGAGCCTCACGGGGGTTATCATTTTTATTTAATTAACCGCTGCTAGTAAATCAGAATAAGGCATAAAAACAAAAAAGATATAATAGTAGGTCCTCATAAATAATGGAACCCTATTCTTGAGGTCTTAAATTATCCCCTTCATAATTCATGAATAAAAGGGCATCACAACGTGCATGTACGCGTGATTCAACTGTTCTATCTTAAATACCTCACATGAATTTTGCTTCCATGATTGTTCTTCTTCTTCTTCTTTTTGTTTTGTTTTCTTTCTTTTCTTTTTTTTCTTTTTGAACAACAATAGTTGGTCTTTCTTATTTGTTTTCTCTTTCTTTTGCACGAATTTTCTTCAGTAGTGTACTAACAAAAGTGTAAGGGTAGAAAACAATAAAATAAAATGCATGAATTTTGCTTCCATGATTGTTCTTCTTCTTCTTCTTTTTGTTTTGTTTTCTTTTTTTTTTTTTTTTTTTTTTTTTTTTTTTTTTTTTTTTTGGAACAACGATAGTTGGTCTTTCTTATTTGTTTTCCTTTTCTTTTGCACGAATTTTCTTCAGTAGTATACTAACAAAAGTGTAAGGGTAGAAAACAAAAAAAAAATAAAATAAAATAAAATGCATGGAAATCAGGGACATGTAATAATGGTTGTCTCTCTTTTGGTTTGGGCAATGATTTTTACATGATGACAAAATTTGTATGATCATTATATGATCAACGCTTTTAACAGAAATCTAAAGATCAATTAAAGTAACAGATTATAATCAGTTTATGCTCAAATTATAGATTACATAATTGAATATTGTAAAGTTTCTTACATGAAAAAAAAAAAAAAAAAAAAAAAGAAAAAAATTAAAAATTTTAAAATTTTTTAAAAAAAAAAAAAAAAAAAAAAAAAAAAGAAAAAAGATAAGCATTGTATCATTATTCATTTCAAGGTAGCTCCAAACCCCCACTTTCATGAACCTTTGGTGAACAACTCTTAGCTGGACATAAAAGGACTTACCCATCACAATTGCTGTAATATATTATATGCACAAACACACAACAATCTGGAAAAGACATACATATATATATATATATATATTCAACGAATAGAAAATTGATGTTGACTAGAATGGTGATACGTTAAGTTTGTCTTAATTAGATGGTGGCATTAATTCAATCAACATTAAATTCAACAAACCCACCAATTAAAAACCACTCACCCATCAAAACTAAAGGCCCGTACTTCACCCATTTCCTTCCCATCTTCCTTTAAATACACCCACACTCTCCGCACCTCTCTCTGATCCCCCATATTTTTAACTCCGAAACCCAAAAAAAAAAAAAAAAAAAAATACAAAACCCAATTCAATATTTTTCCCACATTGTCCCTACCCCAATCTAATGGGCAAGAAAATGAAGCTCCCACATTTCCTCTCAACCAAACACCACCCTTGGCGCCAATGGCCGTCATACTCATGCAACCACAACCCCAAGACCCTCTCCTACCGCTTCGACTCCGACGACGTTTTCCGCACCGTCAACTCCGTCTTCTTCGACCCGAACGACGCCGTCGACACCCCCGAATCCTGGTTCACCAACTCCTCCGAGTCCGCCAGCTTCTCCGGCGCCACCACCGAGTCCGACGACTTCCCCGACGGCGAGTCGCTCGAGACGCTCGTCGCCGGCGCCCGCTCGGAGCGCAGGCTCTTCTTCGAGCCCGGCGGAGACACCAGCTCCATATTGGCCGAGAAGTCTTCCTCCGGCAACTTCTCCGGTGTACTCGCAGGCGCCGGCGAGATTTCCCAGCCGTTGAGAGAGAGCGTTGTTTTGGCGATGGAGTCAGACGATCCGTACAGGGATTTTCGGCGGTCGATGGAGGAGATGGTGGAGATCAATGGGGTGAAGGAGTGGGAGGGTTTGGAGGAGATGTTGGGGTGGTATTTGAGAGTGAATGGGAAGGAAAATCATGGTTTTATTGTCGGAGCTTTTATGGATCTTCTTGTTGAGCTTGCGAATAATTCTGGCCGTACTGATGATTGTAATGATGTTCATTCGGCAGCGACAACGACGACGACGACGATAACGACGGCGACGGATTCTTTCTCATCCGCCGTCTCGTGCTTTCCCGATCATGAGCCGTTGATCACGTGTTCTTGTTCAAGACGACATGAGGAAGAAAGGAATTTAACAGGGTAATTAATAATAAAAATAATAGTAATAATTATGATCATCATGATTTGTAATATGAGATCTTTTTGTGTATATTTGTAGGATTAGTCCATAGAACAAAATTTTAGAACGTACTTTGTTAAATGTTAATGATCTCTCTTCCCATTTTAGTGGAGTAAGGCTAATTTCAATTTTCATCCCGACCAAATTATAATTTAACTATGACATGATCCGATGATCGTCATAAAAGTTCACTTTTCTATAGTGGGTACTTAATTCAGCTATTTTGATAGGGATGTTTTCTATTGATACTGTACATTTTTAATTGAAATTAACTTTAGAAATAGTTACATGTAATAGTGTATTTCTTTTTTCTGTAGAATAAATTTTTTTAATGTGATGTATATAAAGGCCTCGTTCATTTCACCGATTCAAATTTAAAATTTAAGATTTGTTACAGTAAAAAGCTCTCAGAAACAGTCACATTTAACTTTTTTACTACAGTAAAAAGCTCTTAAATAAAATCACATCTCAACTCGAATTAAAAATTTAAATCAGCAAACTAAACGGGCCTAAAAAATGCTATATTTCACTGTTAGTAACGAAAATATCACATATGTAATGTGACAGTCCATTAGAACTGTCACATAATAGAGTGGTTTTTTTTTTTTTTTTTTTTTTTTGGCTAATCAATAATAGTGGTTTCATTCACATCTCAGTTGAATAATTCGCCTTTTTTGTGATCAATTGACATAAATAGGTGAAGTAGCAATTTATACAAACTTGGAATCTTTTATTGAGTTCGTCACGCTGTATGATATTACCAGCTCTATACTACTTAATTAAGCTTTATTTATATAAGTGATAATCTGTTTTCACTCTTTTTTTTTATTTTTTGTTTTTATAATTCTGTTAAACTCATGTCACATATGCGATTTTCTACATTCACCCAAATAGAATACTTAAAAAATATATAAAACAACAACAAAAAAACGTGAGATTTTCTACGGTCACAATTTTTTTTGTTTTGTTTTTTTTTTGCCTTCTTTTTACATTCAAAGTTTTGATTGATATAAGGACGGTCAGCATTCCCCTGGATGGTTATCGTTTACAAAGTTCGAGACCTATATTTTCTGATAGACATTGGAAAAAAATAAATAAAGAGAAATAAACTTCCTCCTTCTCTGACGGTGCATATGTTGAATGAAGAATCTCATTCATTTTATCAATTTAAATTTTATTACAGTAAAAAAATTTTAAAAATAGTCACATTTAACTTTTTTACTACAGTAAAAAGCTCTTACATAAAGTCACATCTCAACTCAAATTAACCAACTAAATGAATTCTTAATTACTTCACCGAAAATATAGGTGCTGAAGTAGAAAAAAAAAAAAAAAAAAGAAAGAAATCACCTTCGAAGTGGCTGGCTCGCTGAGCCTGACAATTCAAGACTAACATATACTTCCTGACGAGCTCATATATGGATAGACTTTCTGCGCACATTATCTTCTCAGAATATTGATATACATTTTACAACATTATAATTTTCTAATTCGAGTTAAGATACATTTTATAATATTATAATTCTCTTATTGAAGTTTTTAATTTAAATGAAAGTGTAAAATTTTAAATTTTAAATATGATTTTTTATGAAAATTTTTAACTAAAATAAATTAAAATTTAAAATTAGAACCGAACAACTGAACGAGACTTAAAAGACGTTTAGTTCATGTATTCAGAATTATAATTCAGAACTATTCTCATTTCATGTGTACTTTTTATAAGAAAAAAATATTATAAAAAATCATAAGTCGTGATTCAAAATTAACGACGAATAAAAGAAACAAACGTCACCTACAATCATAAAATATATGTATATTATTTAAATATATATTATATGCTTAATATTGAGCCAGGACGGGGTATGTCTTTTCAAGTTTCAACTACCAATAATTGTGGGTCATGTTATGGAGTATATACCGTAGTCAGGAGTCAAATTTGAATAAAAGGGGGTTAACTAAAAAAAATAAAATAAAATAAAAATAATCACCTACCATTGATAAGTACTACTAAAGAAACAGCGATTGCCTCAATCATGTTATCGCATACAGTGGAAATCCCAAGAAAAATCATTCAATTACTGTTGAGAAGTAATTGCCTCCACTTCTAAGGTGAGTATGACTTGTAATGGAGGAAGATCTGCTGTATTATTCACTCTTTAATGGAATAGCTATTTCAAAAAAAAAAAAAAAAAAAAAAACACTGTTGAGAAGTAGTGATTCAACAAATAGTGTGGTCCATGCCTTTTTGGTGCTATAATGAAAACAACAAGATTTATGAAAAGCATCAGGTTAATAATTGGGGGCTTCTATGGTAGAATAAGAAAAAAATAACTATCGGTAGATTTTTATTTACGACCGGCACATTTGTATCAAAAATTATTTGTTATGCATATTTTTTTAATTTAATGTGATTTTGATTTAATTTATTAGTTAAAAACTGACACTATCAAATAAGACCGATCTGTTAGAGAAACTCTCTAATAATAATCGTAAAAGATTAGTTGACTATAATTCTGAGAGGTAGAGCTAAAATTTTATTTCAGTGGGGCATAAACTAAAAATGTAAGAAATATTTATAAATGCAAATAAAATCAACACATAATACTATTAGCTAGTTAGAAGCACATTTTATACATGTGCATATCGATCAATTTATTAAATTTTCAATACATTAATTACAGTTTGAAGAGTTCAATTACAGAAAATGTGTTCATTACTTCAACAAGGGCAAATTTTAGAGCGCATGGGTCTAGATTTTTATCCTCTATTCTTAATAAATATCCTTTTTAGTTAAATGACTATATTAGTTAAAAAGATATTAATTAAGAATAAGAGATAACAATTTTAATCCATACACTCTAAAAGTAAATTCAACAATTTTCTCATATCCTCAAAATGTTCTAAATTCTAGTCGAATTTTCGATAACAATGTAGTATTATGTGCAAGATGTATCTTCATCTAGGATATGGTAATGCAATCAAATGGACTGGTAACGAATAAAGCTGCTCAGTTGTTGCAATGAAGTGTAAGATGAGATTCCAAACGGACGATTCAATAAGAATATTCTCCATGGTCTTTTCTACTTGCTTGCAATTATTGAGTTTTAAACAGATAAAAAATCTCCAGGAAAATGGGGACAGAAGTAAAACGAAACGACAATTTTGTAAAACTTTTAGGTCTTGTTTTGGTTAACGATTCAAATTGTTGATTTGGGCGGACGGGACGAGGTATTCCTGGGAATATAAAAATCACAATTTTTGTACCAAACATAGTAATATGTGAAGATTCTCATTCCCATTTAAAGATTACTCCATACCAAACGCCCCCTTAGGGATAAGATTTTGTCTCCATCCCTGTCCCCGTCTCTAATTATTATCCTCCATCCCAAGTTTATTCGGTGTGAATCTCCATGGGGAATATTGTCATCCCTATGTGTTTGGATAAAGTGTTAAAATTTGTTATTAGAGTTTTGTAACAAATCTTATAAAACCGCATTGTAAATGACATTAAAAAATATGCAATATGGATTGGGTTTTGTTCCTCTCTTCATTATGAATACATTAAAAAAAATATCGCAATCAGAATTAAAACGAAGAAGTTATGACATTTTTAAACTTGAAGTTTAGGAGAGAAAAAGTAAGATCCAAATTGTTTTCACTGTAGAAAACAATTCGGATTGTTAGAAGGGGGTGAATTCTGAAATCATGAATTTGAATCATTGTTAAGTGTTTAAATTGTCCTCATTTAGTTCTCTACCAAACATCAATTTAAACTTTAAATAACAATCCGAATTGAATTGTTGGGTTAATATTGCTGGAACAAACAAGGGCGTAATAAAGATTGTACTGTAGGTACATTTTTTAATCGCTAAATTGACTTTTCAACGATTCGATCTACAATTAGAAGTAATTCAGTTTTGATCTATAATTAGAAGTAATTCAGTATCGTGCGTTTAAAATTTTGTACATAAACACTGACATGTTAGACCATTAAAAAGTTAATTCAATGGCTAAAAATACATCCACCGATAATTTTTGGCCACTCAGAGATGATCATGATTAGATGGATTGTAATTTTGTGCTTAGCTGGTTTTAGGTAAAATTATATGCAACGGAATCAATTTTGTCCTGAATAGAAACAGGCTGCGAAATTCATCCTGGTAAACAGTGAATGGTCGCAATAAAAATGTCAGAACTCGGAAGGTAGCAAACCAATATGGAACCAAATTCTAAGACAAAATTGGTGTGGACAAAGAGGCTTTTCAATCTTACAATTGTGTAACAGTCTGTCCAATCTGAGAGAACCAGAAAGTCCCAAAACAGAAAAGCACACACTTTAAAACAAGTCCGATCAGATAAGTACTCTTAGACCCCACATCTAACTCATCAAACCGTACACAAAATTAATCATGGAGTGCTCAATGTTTTAATCACGGAGTGCTTAATGTTTTAATCAATATACTATGGATTCATTCAGTTCTCGCCGATTCGTATATTCAATTTGAATTGAAATATAACTTTATATTAGAGTTTTTAACTGTAATAAAAAAAATTAAATGTGATTTTTATGAGAATTTTTAATTATAACAAAACTGTAATTGAAAACTCGTATCGATAAAATGAACGAAGCTTAAAAGACTAAAAGAGAAAGAAAGAATAATAAATTTAAAGAAATTTCTCTGGTAGGATAAAAGAAAATTAACTAATAATAGTTTTATACTTTTAACAGTCAAGTATATATTAAAAACTATATGTTTTACATATTTTTTTAATCTAATATAATTTTAATCAGATATGATATCCTATTAGAGAAAGTCCCTCCAAACAAATATTCACTGTTTTTGTAATTTTGTCCTTCAATATTTACACGAGATTTCTTTAATTATAGAGTTCCGATATTTTCATCACAAGGGCCCTTTCTTGCATCACTTTCAAGTCGTTTTTATAAGTGAAGAAGAAGACGGATAAAAATTTTCTCAATAGCATCTCAAAGAAAATTTCAACTTCCATTTACTTTTTATTTATGAACATTAAAAAAAAAACCCCCCACAGTAGTAAGTTTTGGGAACTTATAATGGTTACTATTTGATCATTAAAAAACTAAGAGAAGAGAGACAAAAATCCTTAAAAATGTAAAATTCAAATGAATCTTAAGCTAAAGCACACTAGCAAGTAGCAAGGGCATTTTACTATGATTAAGGAAGGGTTATTTGTTTACACAGCAATCTAAAGTAGATATCCAACAAACTGTTTAGACAATACTGTAGAAACCACAGTAGTGTACTTAACCAGGAAAATATTTAATAAAAAAAAGAAAAAAAGGGAAAGGAAACAATAATGGTAAATAGAGAACATAATCGAGCGTAAAGTCTAAGAAACTGACAAATTTGCCATCTTGAAGCTCCAACACCGTCCAAAACAGGATCCTCAGAAACTAAGAGATGATGCATCACATTCTAAAACTCTGTTACAAAAAGCATATAATTTAGTCTGAAAGAAAATCAGTCAAATCAAATTATGTTACGAAATCAGGGAAAAAAAATTGCAACCAGACATGATAATATGGCTAAAACAATGTGGAGAAGATAGGAAAGAAAGAAAAAAGCCGATGTAAAGAAGACATGAGGCTAGAAGGTTTCTCTTTTATAAACTTATCTCACCGCTCTATACAGAGTAGATTCTAAACTTCAAAAAGAGAATCAAGCCCAAATAAATGCTACTTGCATCAACAAGAGAATCATACAGTTACTATTTTTCCAAGATTAATTCCCTAATCAAGCATAAATCTAATGTCTAGTTTGTCATAACATAGTTCTCTTCTCTCTCTCTCTCTCTCTCTCCAAGAATAAATCTAATGTCTAGTTTTTAATTTCTAGTCTAAATGCATAAAAATATCACCTTGAACATTTATAACATCTCATAGTTTTGATACCAGATAAGGTTTCATGACACCCTATTTTGCAAAATATTCAAGGAATCAAGACTTGTTATGAAAGAAAAGAAATAACCCTTTGAGAGAAACAGGCACAAAGTTCAGCAACCAAGAAAGCAACCTTATTACTTCAGTGATGAAACAATACTGACTGCAGCCTTCTTACTCGGAATCTGGAAAACGTTCATCAAAGGATCTTATATCGAGCTGGTAGCGGAGAATCCCGCCAATGCCACCGTACCCTTTGCAGAACTTTGAACCTTCTTGTGATCTATCAGTGACCAACTCAAGCGAGCAACCAAACTGCATGTGCTCGTTGGCTAGCCACTCGAGCAAAGACATATTTTCCAGAGTCTCCAATTAAGATAAAGTGGCTATATCCTGGAAATTACTCCGGTCGGCTTCTTGATCCTTATTCAAGTGCTTCATGACAATCTCGTTAGTCAGAGTATTTCTCAGCACATACCTATTTATGTCTAGATTTTTCTCCCATACAATGAGTTTTTCAATTGCACCCACTTCCAGAATTTTCAGTGTATCATCCACACCACAAACATACTTCTGAGTGTCCTGCTCAATCTCTCTGAAGAAGTGATTGATCAAGCACTTTTCTTTCACGAACTTTACGTTAGAAAGAATCTCAGAAGACAAATCAATGGCCTGATTGAAACCAGTTTCCCCTCCACTAGAAATATCCACCACCTTTAGTATCTTAGCTCGCAGGCGGGGGTCAAACATAGCACATAAGATCGGCCTTCAGGTCGGCAGATCCAGCAAGTAGAAGGCCAGTAACATTTGGCTTGCAGGTTTTGCGATCGATAAATAACTCAATTGCCTTTTCAGCTGTCTTCTTGACATAGTTGTGACGGCTTTCCACCCGAAGACGACTGAATCTCAGTGCCGATTGACCTCCTCTGCCATGTTTCTTAGGAAGGTCAACATTGGATTTATGAAGCACCTCCCTGGCATTGCCGCTTAATGTCCCGAAAAGATATCCAGAACCATCCATTATTATGAATCCAAACTTGTCATCAGATTCCAAGAGATCATTTAGAGCTTCTGTGTGGAACCTTCCGTCACAAATATATAGTGATGTATTGATAGGCTTGAAAGGTACAATTTCATGAGTGACCTTCTTCTCCTTCCCATCTTCAGTTAAAACTGTACCAGTGTATATGGCTAGTCCATTTGAAGGAACCTCGTTGTACAATTTCAGCCTCTGCCGCGCAGACGTGATTGCAGCCAACACAGATTGACGATTCACCCTACTCTTGATTTTTGCAGCATTACCGTATTCGTCTCCAAGCAACTTAGTTAGTTGAGATATTTGATCACTTGGAGAGATGATAAGAGAGATCATGCCAGTTCCATTTCCTCTGGAAGCTTCAAGAGTCTTGATCAACTTCTTCATTCTCCATATCTCAATATACTTATCCATCTCACTACAATCAGCCATTGGAATATTTGAGAGAAAATGGTCGATCTGCCTGTTACAAAGATAAATTTTCATTAACAAACATATGAACATAGTAAGCACAAATTATTGATATGTTGGCATAACAATTCAACTAGAAGCACCAGAAAAATTATACATAATGTCCACAAGGCATTCTAATGAACTCCACTAAAACGCTTGGATTAAAATTAGGTGAAGTTACCAAAACTCTCTCCGACACAGAAAAAAGGTTCGAATACTAAATATGTTTTAACATTCTACAATGAGCAGAGATCAAAGAAAATGGTACAAATTATTGACAAGTGAAGATGAAGGCAAACATAGATTTCTCACTAACTGAACGTCAGTGGGTTATAGAAGTTTCAAATATGATATCGAGCCCAACCATTCAACGTGCTACCTCAAGGAACAACGAAAGATGAATATGCATTTATACGAGAACTAAATCACATACTAAAAATATGACCCATAATCAGTGAAATCCAATCCGCGAACGCCCCTAATTAAAAACTTTTGTATGCAGAAGTTGTAAATTGAAGAAGAAATATTAAAAGGAGGATGCTATAAACAAACAAATTAAAAATGGTTGCAAGAATGCACAAAGTACAAACCATAATAGTGAACTGAGCATCTTTACTAACAAACACGAAATTAAACGGTTGAAATCATACTACAGGTTTTTACTTTTATTTGGAAGAACTCAAAATTTCTATTTACAACTATGAGTCTGATTCAAGGTTTCCTATTTCAATTGGACTACTCGTATTATAATAATAGAAATCCAAATTGACTTGATTTGAGAACACATACTGAAATTAAATAAACAAAAAAAAAGTTCATTTAGTATTAGGAAAACTGGAAAAAAATGATGCGGAAAAAAATAATTAACAGATATAAAGCAGGAAAAGAAAGAAAATCATTATGCCCTTTCTTGCTCCATTTCTCCGGAGCCAAACAGATAATATAGAATAAAACCTTCCCTTCTCTTCTGCTTGATCAGCAATATTACCCAAAAAAAAAAAAAAATTATTCACAGAGAATGATCTACAACGAAGAATTATAAACTCACAAAAAATTAATTATTATTTTTTAAAGAAAAAATCACACAAATTTCATAGTGCTCAAACAATTTTGATGTGACTCCAAAGATTAACATAACATGTCAAGTAATTTCATAGCACATTTTACTGTTTGGTAACGAATTTCATTGTACTTTGACACTTAGAATAAATCTCTTTGATAATTGAAGCAAAATAAATAAATAAAAGGCATAGTAAAATCGCATAAAGCAAGTCAAAACAACCGCATCAACAACAAAATTAACAAGAAAAAAAAAAGAAAGGAAAAGAAAAAGAAACTCAAATTGACAATAAATAGAACCAATAACAGCAACGGAAGAATGCAATTACCGAAAGTATTGAACGAAGAACCTGCTCTGACAATTAGGGTTTCTGATTTTCCCAGCACAGATAAAGAATTTCAGATGCCAAATATTATCGCTTAATAGAGCAGCGAAAAATTAAACGGGATATATATATGGCATGGTACTTCTCAGTCTTGGGCAACACGTTCTTTATGTTGAAGTCTTTTGACTAAAAATGTATTTTTTTATTATTAAAAAAAGGTCAATTGATCAGTTGCATCTCAAACTTTTCGGTTTTCATATAGGTCTGTTTAGTTCGCTGGTTCGAGTTTTTAATTTGAGTTGAGATGTGACTTTATGTGAGAGTTTTTTACTGTAGCAAAAAAGTTAGATGTGACTGTTTCTGAGAGATTTTTACTGTAGTAAAACTCAAATTATAAATTCAAATCGGTGAAGTGATATATGCCATAATGCATCTTAAATTTTTAATTTTAACAAACTACATCTTAAATTTTAAAATCAATTATAATTAAAATATAATAAATAATAAATGTTATCAAATTAACAGTTTAAAATATGTAATTCACAAATAAAATGTAAAAATTTTTATTTTTTAAATCATGTCACGTACAAATTTTTTTTTTAAACTATCAATTTAATAAAATTATTGATTATTGAATCTTAATTATAACTGATTTTAAAATTTAAAATACATTTTGTTAAAATTAAAAGTTCCAAATCTATTATGTAAAAACTGAATAATTTAATGTGCAACAGTGTAATCTCTTTACAAAATTCAAAAACGGAAATAGCCTTTTTACATTTAAAAAAAAATCTATTAAAAAAAAAGGAAAGTGACCACATTTTAAGGATTATTTTCACCATTTTGTTTTCTACGCGGAGACCGTGTACTTTTTTTTATCTAAATTATGGAGATACATTGTTGACCTAAATATTATATTATCATATTAATATATGAATACTTATTATAATTACATTTTTTGAACAGTAATAAAATATATTCATTAAAGAGTCATTAAAGGATTAGAGTATAAGGTAACACTAAAGTTAAAAAAAAAAAATGAGTAACTTATATGATTAGACAATACAAACGCACCCTTATCACAAAAATAGAGAGGACTCCTCCACAAAGTGGAAGTAGAATAAGGTTTAGCCATGTAGAAACGATTCAAGATGAGTCACACAACTCAGTATTAGATTGGTAAGAAAATCACTCTCTATCTGAGAGACACACCACATACATAGATTGGTGAAGAGAATACCCTCTAACTGAGACAAAACGTCGATAGATAAGAAAATCATTACTGTCATTACAACACAACCATAAATAAAACTTAATTATCACAAAATAAAAACTCATAAAAACATCAAAATATCTATAAAGATCTCAAAAGACCAACCAAATAAGATTGAGTCTCTCAACGCCGGAAAATATATAAAAATCGATAAAAACGTCTCCAAAAAAGGCTCTCTCACCTTCCTATTAGTATGGATTACATATTATTTTTTGCATAAGGGCAAAAGTCCCATTAGTATAAACATCAATATATGAAATTACATATTATTTTTAGCATAAGGGCAAAAATCCCATCAGTATAATTATTATTATTTCATATCATTGCTATATTTAAGATTGTTCTTTTCGCAACTCAAATTTTTTAATTACAATATTTTCTCTCACAAAAATTTAAATTTATTTTTTTTGTTACAGTGTTTTTCTCTCATATAAAAAAGATTGAGCTCTAATTTGAGTTGTGATATACAAGAGTTGAAATTTAAATTTGTGTCCCTAGCATTACTCATGTTTTTAACCAACCTTCTAAAAGTATTATGTTGTGTGATTTTTACTTAGAAAAAAGAGACAAATACTCTCTTATTCTTAGAATGCATGAATCTAAATTTTTACTCATTATTATTAGTTAATATCTTTTTAATTAAGTAATTATATTAGTTAAAAGGGTTGTAGTCAGCTCTAAAAAAAAGTTGTAATTAAGAGTATGGAGGATAAGTTCAGTAATTTTTTCTTTTTTCTTTTTATTATTTTTTATTTTTTCTACTTGGATATTCGGTGGGATTAAAGTTAATTTGGGCCTAGGAACAATATGAGCCCATTTGCCTAATCTGTAGGGTTTAAGATTGTCTGGTTAAATTGGTTTTCCATATTCCTAGCTAAAACCCAGAGAGAGATGGAAAGCAGTAGCAAGGACCTTCTACAACTAGAGCACAAAAAACTCTCCTTTTCATCTTTAGGTACCTTTTTTTTTCCTCTTAATATCTCTATATCAATTTCAGTCTTGTAATGTTTTTTTAGCATATTTGGCTTCTCATGTTTGTACAGAATCCACACTAAATGTTTGTAAAAATGACTCACTGAAATCTCAGAGAGAGAAAACCAAGCCTGGTGGAATTGGAAGTCCCATCACTGCTCCGGTTCCTCAGAGCCAAGGTACTTTATTTTCTTTATTTCTTGTATTTTATTATTTCATAAGTTTTGTTTCTAGTTAGGTGGTTTATGCTAATGTGTTATCACAGATTTTTGTTTATACATTGGTTCCGGAAATTGTTGCTGGGATTTTTTAATTGCAATATTCTGACTTTGCTTTGTATGTTGGTTTTGGTTTTCACCCGTTTTTGTGCCTTTAGTTTTGGTGATGTTTATAGTTTGTACACATCTTTATGATGATCCCTGAAAACTCTCTGTTCTATATTTTTTTTTCCTGATAAATATTTCCTAATTTTGTTCTTATATTATTTGCAATTTTCTTGGTTGATGTGATGCCCATGTTCTATTTTTTTTTTTTGTCTGACAAATATATCCTTTTTGGTCTTATATTTTTTGTTGGTGTAATGTGATGTCTGTGCTCTATTTTTTCTGATAAATGTCCCTTTATTCTTGTATTGTTTGCAATTTTCTTGGTTGAAGTTTTTGCGGGAAAAGGATGTTATTCAAGTCTCCTCTTCTTTAGGATGTGATTCAAGTCTCCTCTTCTTTCTTCCAATCTTTCTCACAATTTTAAGAAATCAAACAGATATATGATGTCGTTTATACTGCGATTACTCGTTTGGGTGGGTCCATGAGGTTGTAGAATTAAGGTTTTTTTCTTTTTTTTGTTCTCATGAAATTGCTCGTATTATGCCTGTAAGTTGTAAATGAGTATTTGATGAGTCAAAACCCTTCTCTATTACATATTTGTTTAATTTATTAGCATTTTCTGCAGTTTTGGGCAAAGTAAAAGACTTTTTGGGAGTCATATTAGAAGCTAATGCAAGGCTGCAGCTTGATGCAAAGGTTTGCTTACTAATTCTCTAGAATTTTGACGATTGGAACGTTCTCCGTATTTATTCGTGTGCTAACAGGACAATTCTGAAAAGTTTGATATCGAAGCGCTTACTGGAAATGAATCTCAAGTCATTGAAATGGTACTTCTCTGTTTCTCTGCTGTTGTGGTCAATGAATTTAAAGAGACAAACGGTTGATTTTCTTGGCATATTTCAATTTTGCAGGACTTGATGCTGGGCATTGCTGATCTTCACACACCCGAGGCTGTGGCTGCTGCTGAATCTGCGATTGCTGGTTATCAGCCAGTGATTCCGTTGGCAATTAGCAGCAGCGACGCGGAATCAGAAGATAGCAGTGATGAGGATGACGACCACGATGGCAACGGTTGTGATGAACATGATGCTAGAAACAAGCATGATGGGAAAACATCTTCCATGGAGCTCGAAAGATCTCAGCTCGCCAAAGACAATGCTTCTACTGTGGTTGGAAAGGGCAAGTCAAAACGACGGCCAAAGATTGTTGATATGGATGTTTGCCAATGAGTAATTGCAGGATATGTGGACTGTTAGCTTGTTGTAACACTCTCAACAAGTGAAAGTACTTCAACAAGGAGGGAGTGTTTTGATGATGTTGGAAATGAATGTCAGTCTTAGCATGTGGTCGATGCTCTGGAAAAACATATACCGTTTAATATTTATACGTACGGGCATAATGGATTGTACTCTTGTCAAATTTTGTGCTTGAATTTATTGACTAATGGGTGAATTACAATTAATAATAATAATAATAATAATAATAATAATGAAAGAAAAGAAAAGTTTTTACATGCTTAAATATGCATATGATCAATTGTCATCCAAATGTACATCTTGATCATCAATAAACACAATTTCATAAATAATTATCAGATAAATTGTTATTAGGCTTTTTGAGAAAGGCCGGGAGTACAGAGGTTGAGAGTGAATACTCAATCGGGTTTTTCCATCTAATTGTATTGATCGTCGGTGTACCTATTTTGATGTCCGATTTTGAAACTCATATACACGTTTATTCCCCTTAAGCATTTCATTTAAGTTTACTCGTAGAATCAATTGTTTATCGTGCTTGTGGTTTTCTTGTAGTCTGAGAACTTGCATATAAGAATTGGAATTTGTAATAACTTTATTTTTGTTGTTTATTTTGAAAGTGCACAAGATACAATTAGTTCCAATTACAAAGGAGATTCACCCCGAACCAAAGACTCCATCTGATCCAGTGAGGATATCATAGTACAAGAGCGAAAAAAGGTACCGAGACTTAATGGAGAAAGACTCACTTGACACAACAAAATAGAGCATAACCAAAACTTGTTCAAAGTCACAAACAGTCGATGGGTTAACCCAGTCGACCTGAATCAACCCCACGGAGAGGGGATATCAACAACTTGGCATAGAGAAAACTCTAACTAGACCAAACAACTCATACCATCGGTAAATAACTTATTAGGGTCCGTTAAAGGGTGAGCACACGTCGTCTTTATTACAACCAAAACAAAAAAATAACAATAAAAAAATCGAGATAACATACGACAAAAGGAGGGCATTTGCTACAACCGATGTTCAACCATTTCCATTTAGCGATCTACAGAGTATCCAAAAATTCGTTGAGAACTCCATCCTTTACCCGATCCGGCCTCCCGAAGCAACCATTTATATCCTCCTTTTTTTCAAAACTTAAATAACCAAAAAAGAAAAGATGGTAAGAAATTAGGTGTGTCAATTAATCATGCATTAATTGTTAACTTTAGAAGATCCATTCAAGGTCAAGATTTATTTTAATTACAAGTCTAAACTGATCAAGTGGTTTTATATGTACGGTTTGGTCCAGTCCCAAATGTTAGGTTTTTTGGAACATATCATTTGGAATGTCTTTTTTTTTTTTTTTTTTTTTTTTTTTT
>NW_010358179.1:360317-364270 GCF_000414095.1 Morus notabilis | reverse complement strand
TTTGGAATTTTTTTTTTTTTTTTTTTTTTTTTTTTTTTTGGTTTTTGGTTTTTTACTTACTCTATTTTATATTTCTTAAAGTTTAAATAAAATTTTTAAATAAAACAATTGGAAAAAATCATATACTACATATAATCTATTAAATTTAGCATTCTATAAGGATTATAAAAAGTCTAAAATTAACAAATAAATTAATAGTTCATATTTTTTAATATGTACACATAAAACGGTTCGGTTCAATTTAAACTGTATAAACTTTTCTGAACCGAAGCTAAGCGGTCCAGTTTGATTTTAGACCGTCGACATACGTATGGTTTTGACGAGGAATCAAACAGTCGGTTCAACAACCATTGGATTTGTCTGGTTCGGTGGTTAGACAAACCGTGCACAACCCTTTTGCCCATCAAATCGAGGATAAACACCATAAAAACCCATAGCATTTTATGAAGTTTTGTTTGAACTCTACATCAGATTTAAAAATTTTGAAGAAAGATAATGTACATTTATAACAGTATTTCAAAACATTGAATGGAAATTAGAGTGGAAAGATGGCAAGTGTTTTGATTCCAGAATTCTAGCACCACATAACCATGTAATTCGTGTGAGTGTTAAATTTACTGATATCAAGGAATTCATACGTACAAATCTATCTGGATATGTGGAACTGTGTAACGTCAACCAAAAGTTAAATTGCCGGTCGAAACAGATATCTATGTTCTGATTTTTTGCAGCCATTCTATTATCAATAATGGTAGATGGTGAAATTTACAATTGATTAAATCAAGAGTCAATGACTGAGTTAGAGTCGTCGATTAGTAAAATTGATCTGCTGTAAGAACAAGAGCATTACTAAACGTGAAAGTAAAGTGAAAGCTGTAAAAAGACACAAAAATTTATAGTGATTCTTATGATAATGCAAGGTATGTCCGCTGTAGGACTCCAGTGGTTTCACTATGACTGCTGAAAAACGTTACAATGAGTTGTTCTGAGAGGAACACGATGAGAGAGAAAAATATATGCTGGAAAATACAGTAAGAAATGAAAAACTTTCTAGAAATGACCGTGAGAGCTTTTGTGTGCAATGGAGCATGCCGAACTATGTCTAAATGCCTTGTATTTATAGTTGATGAGGCTCTACGAGTTGTTTCCTAATTCTCTGTGTGATATGGTCTTCAATTCCTGATATTCCCTTTCTTTTTAGGCGCAACATGACTTTTCTTAACTGGTTTTGTTCATAATCAACCGGTCAATCATGGTTTCTTGTCCATTTTGAGTTATTGGTGATATAGTTTCCTCATGTGGAAGACAATCAATTTCGTCCAATGAAAGGGTATCTTGCGGCCTAAGTCGATCATTGACTTTTTTCTTCGTTAATTCTTCTAGCTGGAGCAGTTGATTTCTTTCCTTTCCTAGCTGATTATGTTGCCAAATCTCGTATAAGGGATGTCTTGAGGATATTCTCTCGTGACTTGATGTCCAAGGCTATCCGTCGACTCGTGGAATCGACCGGTGGAGTTGATTAGTCGACCAACCTGCTCGAGAAGTCGCGGTGACTCATCTAGTGACCTTTGGAAGCCCAAGTTGCCACGTCTACAGTGAGAGATGAGGTACGAAATCTGACCTCAACAATAACATTGTCACAAACATGCATTATTTGAGATTTGATATTGAAAAAAAAAAGCGTTGATTACAAAATTTTTTGAGTACTGCAAAATGGAACTTGAGTTATGCTCTCAAAACAATGAGGGATAAATAAATACTAACATCAATGTCTCTGTCACTCTCTTTATTACTTTCTTAATTCATTGTTTGACACGATGACTCATTCTTCAAAGTCCAAAAACAATAATCATAAATAATAATAAAAAATAAAAATCCCACAAGAAAAAAAAAATGGTGGGTCCCAAAGTGCTTAAAGTTAATTGTTGGATGATATAAGGTCTCAACATGCAGTTTACATTGAAAATCAAAGAAGAAAGGAATATAAAGATTTAACATAGTTCAATAAGATGTGCTTGCATTTCACGAATCAAGAGAAGAGAAAATTTACTAATCAAGAATTTTTATGAATTGGCTCCATATAACTATACCATCGAATCTTCACAACTCGAGATTTCAGATTTTTTTCTTTTAAATATAAATAAACTCGAAATTATAGAGATGGCTATACAGAAAATGTTAACTTTCCCTGATATTTCTAATCTTATAATAACAATCAAGAACTGGCATGTTACTTGGTCGAATGCAACACTGCTCATGAAATTATGATGCAAAATTAACAAAATAGGATAAAATAACATGGAAAAATATAATAGAGAATTTGCCCTAGGGACATTTTACCAGACTTTCTCAACCTCCTTTGCCTTTTCTTGTCCATATAGCTGCCATTTGGGCTCTCTTGCATCAGCCAAGACAAAGTTAAAAGACGGGAAACAGAAGGTCAGTCTCTACAGTGGGTCCATTTATAAGTGTAATTTTTTTAGGATTAATTATAAAAATTTTCTTTGAATTATACTTTTGTAACGCTTTACCCTTCATTTTTTGAAACGTAACATATAACATAGGATTTTTTTTTTGTTTCCTCCGCTTTTGACCCTTTTTTCAGTTTGGATAAATGTTTCAGGGTTTTAATAAGCTCAACAATGTCTTAATAAGTGTTTTATGAGCAAAACAAACCTCAACAACTAAAAAATAAGGAAAAAAAAAAAAAGCAAAAATTGCTATTGAAAAAGCAATTATCAGTTGTTGCTAAACAATAAAAAATAAAAATAAAAACCTACTCAAAATGTTTCTTTTTATCATTCAACGATTAATAATTGATAGTAATCTAAAAAATATAAACCAATAGCAAAAATTAGGGGACATTGAGAATTTCACATAACCATGAAACATGTAATAAATTTCTATCATCTACAAATGGAAGAGAATGGAAAACAAATTAAGCTAACTAATGATTTTGAAACAAAGGAGAGCCTCAAAGCCAACCTTTTGGAAGTGAACAGAGAGGATGATACACTCTTTTTGTTTACATGGATTTCATGCAAAATTGTGGTTGGTGATTATGAAGAATCATCAAACAATCAATCATCAAAGGCATTATTATTCCTCTTCTTCGAGAAGAGAGAAAAAAGCAAAAAAGCAAAAAAGCAAAAAAAAAAAAAAAAAAAAAAAAAAAGGAAGAAAAATGGAAAAAAAAAAAAAGAAGAAAAGGGAGAAACACGAAATAACAGTTCTCAATCCCTTCAAACAGACAGCACCAGTCCTTTCCTCTTTTTTGGTCAGGTCCTCGTAATTGGCGGACGACCATTCCATCCTTAGCTCTTTTCATTCCCCTTTCTCTTTTCCCCCTCTTTCTTTTCTCTTTTGCTGCCCAAGTTTATTCTTCCAAAACACATCACTTAATTATGATCTATATATGTTTTTAATAACCAAGTAAAAGTGATTATTCCCCTTCTTTATAGTGTTTAAAAGCTCATTCCATATCTTAGTGCTTTGAAATATATTATATAGTTCCCACAATATTGAGAAGACCACCTTTTGATTATATCTTACAAGCCTTTTTATTAAAGAGAGAGAGAGAGGGGGCCAAAGTTTGCATCACATGCAGTCCACTTTCACACACAAAATCCAAAATTTCCCTCACTAACAAGAAAGGAACAAAACCCACATCCCATAATATCTTTTACACACTCTCCTTCACTCTCACTCAAGCATAATACAAAATTCAATTATATATATCTAAATATTTATGTACACACACACACATATATATATAGCCCACTTCACTTCCTATATATCCCAACTTGCACATTTTCCTTTCCCATATCCAAATGAAACCAACTAAGCCAAATTCTATAAACGCTTAGTACTCCTTCCTTGACATATATACCAAGACACTCCTAAAAAAAAAAAAAAAAAAAAGAGTTAGTCACCAAGTATTTGATAAAAAGAAT
>NW_010358179.1:349984-360206 GCF_000414095.1 Morus notabilis | reverse complement strand
AGGCTACAAGCTTAGTGAAACAAGCGGTGAGCCTGGCGAAGCGGCGGGGCCATGCCCAAGTCACTCCTCTTCATGTGGCTAGTGCCATGCTAGCTACTTCCTCAGGACTTCTCAGGAGGGCCTGTTTGCAATGCCATTCCCATCCTCTCCAATGCAAGGCATTGGAGCTTTGCTTTAATGTCTCACTAAACCGCCTTCCTGCTTCGAGTCCTAGCCCACTCTTAGCCCCTCATTACCCCAACCCCACGTTCTCAAACGCCTTGGTCGCGGCCTTCAAGAGAGCTCAGGCTCACCAACGCCGCGGTTCGATTGAGAACCAGCAGCAGCCTATCTTAGCCCTCAAAATAGAGCTTGAACAGCTGATCATATCCATATTGGATGATCCTAGTGTTAGTAGAGTCATGAGAGAGGCCGGTTTCTCTAGCACCCTTGTTAAGAGCAGGGTAGAACAGGCTGTTTCTTTGGAGATTTGTTCCCAAGCTAGTACCACTCCTAATAATCAGTCCAAGGAGAGTGTTAAACCTCTTGACCTTGTTTCCCATGTGTCCCAACCCACCATGCCTAATTCCGCCCAGTTTTCGGTCCCAGTTAGCAAACTACCCTTTGAGCAAATTAGGCATGAGGATGTCAATAATGTGTTGAGTGTCATGGTTAACAAGAGAAAGAGCACTGTCATTGTTGGGGAGTGTTTGGCCACAGCTGAGGGTGTAGCCAGGGGAGTGATGGAGACATGTGAGAGAGGAAGCAATAATGCCTGTGGGAATTTTAGGTACTTGCAGTTTATCAATCTTCCACTCTTCTCTTTGAGGAATATTTCAAAGGAAGAGGTTGAGCAAAAACTGATGGACCTTAGATGCCTTGTTAAGGGCTATATTGGTAGAGGGATTGTGTTGTATTTAGGGGATCTCACTTGGGTTTCTGAGTTTTGGTCAAACACTTGTCCCCAACAAAGGAGAAGCTCCTACTTTGGTGTGGAGCAAATAATCATGGAGCTAAAAAGATTGGTCTCTGGATCAGTTGGGGAAACTAGTGGTAGAGTTTGGCTAATGGGAATCTCAACCTTTCAAACTTACATGAAATGTAAAGCAGGAAATCCTTCCCTGGAGGCATTATGGGAACTTCACCCTCTTACTATCCCAGTTGGAAGCTTGAGCCTAAGCCTCAAATTAGAGAGGTATTTTATTTATTTATTATTATTATTTTGTTTCTTTTTTATGATATGATTAGTGATTTTGAAAGTTAAGCTTTATGTTCGCAATTATTGAGGAATTTTTGAGATTGGACAAGCAAACAATTCAGCTTTAACTGTTTACTTTTTCATCAAGTTGTTCCCTCTTGTCCTTTTCTTGTTTTGCTAATTTTTTTTTTTTTTTAAATTCTTGCTAGTGATCTGGAAGCTGATGTCAGTTCCAAGGCATCCAAAGACATTGCAGATGAGAAGCAACCAAGTTGCTTTGCCAACTGTTCATGTAACAATACCAATTCCAGTACTACAATCTCAAACTTGCCATCATGGCTCCAAAAGTACAGGGAAGAGAACAAAAGATCAAACGCAAGCAATAATAATCATCAGGTTTGTATATATACATTTTTTCATGACTCAACTTTATCAGTTTTGGAATAATCATATATCTTGTCTCCTACACACATGATGAAAAACATCATCATTTCTGATATTCTCTCTGTCCTCTCTCTATGATGATCAGGAATATTGTATCACAGTTGGGGATATATGCAAGAAATGGAACTCATTTTGCAGTTCAGGACAGAAAAATCCCCACTTTTCTGATAAGCCCTTCCATCTCTCTTCATTATCTCCTTCCTCAAACTCATTCTCTTCTCTGGGCAATTTGTACGATCAATCTCACCATAGTTTGGACTTTAACAAACAGTCACCAAAAGAGTACCAATTCTGGGTCCTAGAAAACAGTGAGGATGGCTATGAAAGCAATGTCAAAATGTTCAATATTCCAGAAAGAGATAATGCCATTGACGAGCCTGCCAAGCCGGAACTTCTATCGAATCCCAACTCCAGTCCTAATTCAGCCTCTTCAAGTGAGGTCGTGGAAGAAGATCCCGAAGACCTCGAGAGTTTCAAGGAGCTTAATTCTGAGAACTTGAGAATTCTCTGTGATGAGATGGAGAAGAATGTGCCATGGCAGAGGGAAATCATCCCCGAAATCGCGACGACCGTGCTTCAATGCAGGTCAGGAATGAGCCAAAGGAAAGGCAATTATTATTCCAAGAGTACTAAACAAGAAAGCTGTTGGCTTTTCTTTCTTGGTGGCGATTCAAATGGGAAGGAGAAGATTGCAAGAACATTGGCTAAACTAATCTTTGGCTCGCAAAACAACTTCGTATCGATCGGTCTTAGCAGCTTCTCATCGAGCACCAGATCAGCTGATTCCGCCGAAGAATCCTGCAAGAACAAGAGGGCGAGAGATGAAAAGGGTTGCAGCTATGTCCAGAGACTCGGCGAAGCGGTGAACGAGAATCCTCGAAGAGTGTTCTTCATGGAAGATTTTGAGGAAGTTGATCGCCATTCTCAAAAGGGTGTCAAGAAAGCGATTGAAAGTGGAAGAGTAACACTTCCTGGTGGTGAAACGGCTCCGATTAAGGATGCCATTGTCGTTTTCAGCTGCGAAAGCTTCGGTTCGGTTTCGAGGGCTTGTTCTCCGGCCACAAGAATAACAATGTCAAGCCAAAAATCTGATCATGCAACGATCAGAAAGAAAAATGATGACGGTGATGGTCGTAATCAACGGCCTAAGGAGGATAAAAGCCCGGGAGTTTCACTGGATTTGAATATTGCAGTTCGTGATGATCATGATCATCATGATGATGAAGATTCAGATTCCAATATTGACGTTAACATTTTGGAATCTGTTGACAGGAAAATTGTTTTCAAAGTTCAAGAGTTGTAACGGCCGGAGGGGATTATTGCGTCACAGTTAACTTTTGGTTGTTATTTAATTTTAGGTGTATTTTTTGTTTTTGTTTCTTTTTTCTTTTTTGTTTTATCTTAGGTTTTTGTTTAAGGATTTTGTAAGAAGTGTTTTAGAGGAGGGTATTTGGGCTTACCTAGGAAAACGAGAACACACTATTTATGACTACTCAATGACATGTATATATTATCTTTCTTTAAGAAGTTTATATAGAAGTGACTTTTTAGTGCATTCTCTTATCATTTATGAGTTTTTTTTTTTTTTTTTTTTTTTTGTTTTTTTTTTTTTTTTTTGTTTTTTTTTTTTTTTTTTTTTTTTTTTTTTTGGCTCAGAATCATTTATAGTTATTGGTATTCTTAAGCACGTGTGTCCAAATTCAAATATGTATATACAAAATCAATTCAACACCAAAAAAAAAAAAAAAAAAAAAAAAAAAAAAAAAAAACACACATGTATACAAAAAAAAATCACATATATATACTTATAAGAAACAAAAAAGAAATAGGTCCCAAAAATCTCTTTGTAAATAACTAATTATAATATGACATGGAAATGGATAGCTACTGGGAATTTTCAGATGTACATTATATAGTTGCAGCTCATGCAAGTGTATAACTTAAAATATCCATCTATAGTGTTATGAAATTTTTTGTTTGTGTATTATGGTTTCTCTTCGTATATTTGATCAATTTTTAAATGGAACAACCATGTAAGGCCTGAAATATTTGTTTTATTTTATTTTATTTTTTTCATTCACCTTTCCATCAGGAAGATTACTCTACGAAGTTAATTAATTAATAGAAAAAAAAGCAAGGTGTGTTTGTCTCTCTCTCTCTCTCTATATATATATATATATATATATATATTTCAGCACTATAATTAGTTCATTAAATCCAAGAAATCTATAGTGGTAACACTTTATATCCCATTGTGGACCAAAAGCTACATTTTCCTTCTTTTAAGTAGCTAGACCGACTATAAATATTTAATATACATGGTCGCCTCGCCCTTAGTGTTCTTTTTTGACTAATTGTATTAACGTGCTCTCCTGATAATTACCGATATTCTCTCCCCATATATATACATATACATATATATATATATATATATATACATCGTGCGATTTGATCCTCACTATTATCTGAGAATAAACAATGTTTTCCGGCAAATATTTATTATTTCAACATAATTACTCTACTTACACCACTATCTCTTTTTCTTTTTCTTTTTCTTTTTGACAATTAAGACTCACTTTGAGCCATTAATGTTATTTATAAATTAGACTCATGAGATGGTCCTCGAATAACATGCCATACAAATTAAGTGGTAGTAGTTGAAAGAGGAGTAATAAACTGTAATTAACCACATTATATATGTGCTGAGGCTGCTTAATCATTTTTCTCAAAACAACACTAGAGCACCCCAATAGTATCCAACACGACACAGTAATAAATATTAGATCTTATAATATGGCCCCACAGATAAAAATCGTCATTTTATTATTATTATTTGTGGTGTTAAACACTACCGGAGTTTTAAATATTTTTCTTTGGCAACACGACACAGTAATGAATATTAGATCTTGTAATATGGCTCCACAAACAAAAATCGTCATTTTTTTTTTTTTATTATTTGTGGTGTTAAACACTACTGGAGTTTTAAATATTTTTCATTCACTAATTTCACGATTTCAAAATTACGTAGTGGCGGAATGAAACCCGTATCTGAAAAGGCAAACAGGCATATGTGGTCTTCATGCTGTTTCAGGGGCAATATACTCAAGAATTAATAGGTCAAATGTATACAACCAAATATATTCTCATAGAATGAGCATAAATAGAGAGCATATGCCCCACTTCTTTAGCCGGTCAAGTTGAGCAACATAAATCCTTTTGATTGACGACATATACAAAATAACATCGGGAAATAAAAACTATTTAACTACATATACAAATTAACTAGAGAAATTTATAAGAATAACTATTATTTTTAATTAAAAAAATATTCTGATAAAATATGGAACGTATTTTGACACAATATGAAAAATACCCTACCAATATATATATATATATTATGGTAGAATATGAAAGATATCCTACTAATACATAAATGATAAATTTAAAATTGATGGCAAAAATTTAATGTTATCCTTTTTATTGACATTTTTAAAAATTATCGTTAACTAATATTGTGAGATAAAAACACATTTTCTTTTTCATGACGATCCTAGCTACAAGTGTCATAAATTATTACTTTAAATAATTCCTACGACACGCTTGTTATATACGTTGCAGTATAGGTTTTTTTTTTTTTTTTTTTTAATTTACAACATTCAAAACCAAATGTTGTAAAAGAATGTAGCTAGTTTTTCTTCTGGTCATCAAAGCTGCCACATGATGAATTATGTGACACTAAATAGGCCTCACTTTGTCTTACGGCAATTTTTAATATAGAGATAAATATCTTAAATATTTTTTAAAGTGAATGAGTTTGAATTTTTTCTTTATTCTTAATTAATATTTGTTTTAGTCAAATAACTATATTAGTCAAAAGAGTATTAATCAAGAATAAAGAGTAAAAATCCAGACTCATATACTCTAAAAATAAGTTCAATAATTTTCTCTATATTTTATTTTTTTGGATTATATTAATTCGAAATGCTATTTGAGTGGTGATTATAATGCAAGTAGTGACAATATTGCTTATAAATTAGTGTAATTGAATTCAGTATACATATAATTTAGATCGATCATCAAATGGAAAGACATAAGCGCAGGGTACGTATAAAGATAAAAAAAAGAAAAAGCTTTTAATGAGTATCTGTGTGTAGCGTGACCAATAAATAGTCTTCCAACTCGTACATGTTCCCTAAAGCTCATGTAGTCGTCGGTCCATCTGGTCTGTCTTTGCATGCATCAAAAGAGAACATTATAGTATATATCCTTATATTCTGTCAAAACAATAGGAAGCAAATTATATCCCCCAGATCCAATAACGACTCATATTCTTCATCTACATATATATATATATATGTGTATAATATAATGTAATATAAAATTCAATTTCATTGTTTTTCAGATATATTTTTTTTCTTTAGAAATTGTTAGGTAGGTGGCTCAAATTAGTTTTTGAAAAGTTACTATTTTGTGTTTTTATGTAAGTTAATGTTTTCAGTTTTTAGACGAGGGTTATTTTAGAAAAAGAGAGAAAAGTGAGGAGATAGATAAACAAGGGTGTAAAGAGTTTTGGGTAGAGAGAGAAAGTGAGAAAGTTGTTTAAGTGTGTAATTATAAACCTGTTAGTGAATTTTTCTCCCTCTTTCGTGGACGTAGAAAATTTTTCCGAACCACTATAATCTTTGTCCTCTATATTTTTCTGTTATTTTGTTTCAATTTATTTTCTGTTGCGTGGATATAAGGGTGATTTTTTCCAAACAGAAATTAATTCGGTACGTACAATCATCATTTTATGCATGTGTATGAATATATAGCTCAAGATGACTAATGTCATGTTGTTTCTTACGTGACAACAATAGTTTATATATATGCATGGTATAGATGGTCTCTCATGATAAAGTTTGGATGTATGTTATACATACATAACAGGTAGAAATTCCAACCAACCAACCAACCGTAAACACACATACACACATATATATTTATATAGATATATGTATTTATATTTATGTATATATATATATGTATATGTATATGTATGTTATCAATATTGTTTTCGATCGATATTATATAACAACTCTACTTGATTTATATGTAAAGAAGTTAACGAGATTCACTTTTCTCCAAAGAAAAAAAACGAGTCTCATAACAAGAGGAAAGTAGGATTCAAAACGTAAGAGTTATGCAAAGGAAGTGGAACTCTTCTTTTCTAAAAATAAAAGGGAAAAGGAAAAAAAAAAAAAGAAAAAAAAGAAAGAGAGAGTTGAAAAATCTTCAATGAGAATTTTTCAGAAGCTAGCTAGCTCAGCACTTTTATGAACTGGATATGTGGATTTTTGCTTTTTCGTTGATTCGTTCATTTTTAATTTAAATCGAACTTCCTCAATATCTTTGAAAAGAACTTGCCAAGATGATAAAAGGCCTAAAAGGAAGATCAAGTAGAAACAAAGACAAGCATCTATCTTTAGACAATAAAGACATTCTAACTTTGTAATCGTGAAAGAAATCCATTTCCTTACATAATTAATCAATTTTAAAATTAAAAGATGTTCTTGAAGGATCGAATTTGAAAGTAAATGTATAATCTGAGAAATAATTAAATAAGTGATCTATACGTCTGAAATATATATAAAAATACGAGTGGGGGCTTATTATTATTATGAGGTAATTTTCATCTTACTCCATTAATCCATAGCACTCTTCTCCACTTTTATATTCTATATCAGATTTTAATTTCCTAATTTCCTTTTCTTGATTAAGTCATTAAGTGTGTGTGTATATATATATATATATATATATATGAATGTATGTATGTATAGAATCTATAGATGGCAGTACCATATTTGGGATGTAGCTTCATAACATGGCTGTGTATGTTTTAGAAATTAAAATGATTCTTCTTCAAGACAAAAGAAAAAGAAAAGATATATAGCAAAAAGTTAAATATATATATATATATAAGAAAAAATAATTGTAAACGTAGAGAGAAAATTAGAAAAGGAAAAAGAAAAGTGAAAGCTACTAGTAAAAGAAAAGGTTCTATTTCAATTTTGAAAAGCTTGGTCAATATCTGAAGATAGCTAATATACCTTCCTCTACCTATAAGACATCAATCTCTAATTTCCTAAGCAAGCGCTTAAGAAAAACTTGGGATTTTGGTATCTTTTACAAGATTTACAATTGCAATATTTATTTCAGTTGGATGGAATTTCCATAATCATTTAAAAAATATTAAAAAGTTCTTGTAATTGAATTTCAAAATTTCAAAACACTTATTCTTATTGGTTAAAACAATTTCACATTAAGGTTAATCATATTAGATTCAACTCACATGTCTCTTTGTTTGTGTCTCCTTTCATGTTCTTTCAATAATGTATATCATAATACGTCATCTAAAATATTTAAATGACATTACATGTTAAGTGATATTTAATAATATTTTAATTGACGTGATATGATACTATTAAAAAGACATAAAAAGAAACAAGGACCCAAGAGTTTGAATCCGATCATATTTTGTATTATCATCTCGATAATAAAGACACTTGGAGATGATATCCTCTAAGATTACTAACTAACACACTATATTTCAATATTATATATATATATATACATATATATAAGTATGCTAAAGATGCACTCTACTTTCCTCCATAGTGACAGCAGGTAGATACATGATATATTATATTGTCGCACAAGCAGTTTGTCAGTCCATCTAATTAAGGTATATGCTATAGCATGCGCAGTTTTGTATATATAGTGGTTCCCTTATTGGTATAATATACCCTCACTAAGCTGGGAAAGAGGAACACAAAAGCAAAGCACTCACGATGATGAGTTCCTAGCTAGTTCTGGTACTAATTAAACTAGCCAATACTTCACAACCATCCTTATTAGTGCAGTAAAGACAAAAAATTAACCAAAGAATATTACCTTTTTGTTCTTAATAATTAGTACAAAACATGTGTTTGTCTTAGTTCAATCACGTACGAGTACTGCTTTAAAATATAGTACGATACCTACCTATAGAAATGCGTATGTTAATATGTAAGTTTCTACCGTAAGACTTTCTACTGGTAGTGCACGTCTCTCACCGTGACTATTAAATTTAGATAAATATACATTTTTTAATACAAATCTAGCTAACAATTGAAAAATAGAGATCTATCATATTTATTTTTTTAAGTCTTACTGTAGAGACCTCCTATATATAATAGAAATGACATTTATAATAATAGGAGAAAAACCATGTTCTTACCCAACTGTGGTATGGAATATATATCACATGATCATAGTCAATTTTAAAAATTAGTACAATGTCTTTCTTTTAGCATGAAGATTAATCCTTGGCGTTGGAAAATGTTGAACTGGTTTGTTTTAATAATTTCCACTCTTATTATGACGCTATACTCCAAATTGTCATTTGAGGGATGCTTACAATAAGTTCGTATTTTATGTAATTGAACGGCTTCATGTATTTACTCAAGGATCTTTAATATTAATAATTAACGTAAATTAATCATAGGGAAATTGTGTCTATTCCTATTGCAACCATGTACTTAAATTGCTCATTTCGCCATAATGTTGTAATACAAATGAAATTATTATGTACTAACTTAATGCTTTACAATACCAAAAATGTTATCTGTTTGAAAGAACTCACACTTAAATTATTTGCCAATTCTACACAAGGCTTGAACACTGATAGTGATATATATATATATATATATAGCATTACTAAACAAAATCATATCACATATATAAAAACGCAGAGTGCTTTCTCTGAGAAAAGAGAATTACCTGTGAACAGAAATTTTATACAACTTATATTAACCCAGTTAATTATAATGACAGGCTGAATAATATGTAAAATCCTTGTTTTTGTCTCATTCTTTTGTGTGCTATATACACACACACGCACATATACATATATATATATATATATGTGTGTGTGTGTGTGTGTGTGTAGCATTACTAAACAAAATCATATCACATATATAAAAACGCAAAGTGCTTTCTCTGAGAAAAAAGTATTAGCTGTGAACAGAAATTTTATACAACTTATATTAACCCAGTTAATTATAATGACAAGCAGAATAATATGTAAAATCCTTGTTTTTGTCTCATTCTTTTGTGTGCTATATATACACACACACATATACAAATATATATATATATATATATATATGTGTGTGTGTCCGATTAAAGATGGTGGCCTTTGTCACATGAAGACAATACCTCGAGCTTCGTTCCCATAATGTTAACTATAAAGTTTGTAATATATTATTGCCAATGAAAATGTCGTAGTTGTGAATAGCATGATTGTATGAAACTTCCACATGATGAAAAGCTTATAATGGGCTAGCATAGCAGCTCCTCAGGTGAATCTACAAGCATACTCCTATATTCCATGATAGCTATAGCTCTGCGCAGGGTTTTGAGAAGGGCCTAAAACTACAAGGGGCTTCGGCTACACTTCCTAGCTACATAGTAATTAAAGTGTTGCATGCTAACTTTTAAAAAATGAAATTCAAGACGTGAACGTTTCTCCTACAATTTTGAGATTTATAGGCTTTGATATATATATATATATATATATAT
>NW_010358179.1:321847-349922 GCF_000414095.1 Morus notabilis | reverse complement strand
ATATATATATATATATATGGAAATTTGAAATATTTTAACTTCTTTGTGAGTGCTTTTTAGTTTCGACTAGTCATTTACTTTTAGGTGATCCAATGTGTACACTTTTAAATTTAATTGCGTCGCTAGAAAATTTATGCCTTTCAGCCTATTAAGTTGTTATCCATTGAGGTAATTATGATTGGTGTCATATATAAATAAGTACGATTGGATATGGAATTTTTATATCTCTCTCCTCTTGTAATATATCCTAGCTAAACCCACATTAGGATAACATTTGTTTAAAGAAAAGCACAAAGTATTTTTTTAAGCACTAGTTATATTTTTGGTTTAATATTTACCTTGTCAAACAAAACCAAAATTTCACTTTAGTGGTTGTCTCGAGACCAAAAAAAAAAAAAAAAAAAAAACTTACAAAACAACAGTTTTTAGTGACACGCACATACGTATATCAACATAGATATATACATGAAAGTGCATGTGTATAATCTTTTCCATTCTTAATTAATTCAGAGTTTTCCTTTCCTTTCATCTTTTATAACAAAAGATTATAAGAGTATGATCAATGATATTGGATATTTTATCAAGAAATGATAATAACAGCCCTTCTTACCTTGCTGAAGTGAATTAATAGTGTTATATATATGCTTCATTGATATTTAGCTTAGGACTAACTCACCAATTACCTAACTAGTGCCTTAAAAAAAAAAAGAATTAACTATAGTGCTCATGGTAGGCCTTTGCATTTTTCTTCCTTATTTTTTGAAAGGGGTTTTTTTTTTTTTTTTTTTTTTTTTTTTGGATTTCATATTCATTAACTTTTGCATAATATTAAGTGGTTTATATTTCTTTGGCTTTGCAAGATTTGACTAATTATATAATTTGAATCAAGAGGGCCATATATGTAACACGAAAGGGATGTGAGATAAAACGACACTTTCTTTTCACTAAGACATTCTTCTTGTTGTTTTTGTTATTATTAGAACTATTTTCATTCAACAACTTATTATTGGAGTGCACATATCCAAATGCCCCTTAAAGGTTCTTTGATTACAAAGAAGATATGGGCTGATCTAGCCGTCATGGACATATGATCTTAGAAAAATATGATCTAGAAATGATTACGTTTTGGAAAAAGGCAATGGAAAAGAGACATATACACAAAAGTATATGGACCCCTCCTAGTTGTATTCTTTTTAGGGCTCATCAATGCTCTATATATATATATATATAAGTATTCAAATTAATATAAATCAAACTTTTTAAAGGCAATGCATCTTTTCTGTTTAATTGCAACTCTGTCTCATCCAAAACTACTAAATTCCACACCTCAAACTTTTCATTAGAGAGAGAGAGAGAGAGAGAGAGAAGCTGTGGCATTTATCAAAAGATGGCAAGCAGACAAAGTTTCCACAGGTTTAGCTTTTGCAGTCTTTATAGAAAGAGAAAAAATAAAGAAGTAAAGATTGAAAGAAAGAGAGAAACAAAGCAGGTAACGGCTGTTTATCACAAGGGCATCACCTTTTAAAAGCTCTTCTTTTATGTTACAAAGAAAATTTTTGCATGAAAGTATGGGAAAATTCTAGCTCAGATCCCCAAAACTCTGAAATATAATCAATCCATAATTGAAATATCCTCTCTCTCTCTCTCTCTCTCTCTCTCTCTCTAACTTTTTGGGTTCTTAATTGATCATGAACTTCATATGATTCTCTCTCTAGCTCGAAGGATCACCCTGCATTAATACATTATTGGAGAGAGAGAGGGAATGTGGCCTTGGTTTTGGTGGGTTGTTAAGTTTAAAGGCAAAAAAGGTGTTGGAGATGACCAGTCAAAAAGAAAAGGATGGCATCAAAGTTAAGGAGAATGTATGATGAAGTTTTTTTTTATTTTACTTGCAATGTTATGATGCTGCTTTCAATGATTGTTTGGTCATTTTCTTTTCTTTGAAGAAGCATTTTTATTGAGAGAATGAGATAGATTCTGCCATGTGCACAGTCCAGCATTAACTCATTTACTCATGACTCAAACTAAATTTTCAAAATACCAAGTTAAAAAAAAAAAAAAAAACACTATATTTTATATGAACAAGGAACTCAATTTGTTCAGTTTAATTTGGAGCTTAACTACACTAAAAGCTCTTATATTATCTCATTTCTTGAAGCTTAACTTGTCATCTATGTATCAAGTATTTTGGCATTGCAATCGTTATAGAATTTGATTTTTCTTCTCTTTTTCCAACTTGATGCTTCATCTTGATGAAGCTAAGAACTTCTCAAGGAATATCAGGAAAAAAAATTCCAGTAAATTGAAGTCTACTTAGGTGTTATTTAGTCCAATATAAAATAAATAAATAAATAAAGGACTGTCCCAAACTTAACAGCTCTTATTCAATGATGTATCCAAACTGAAGCAGATTAACTTGTTTCCACAAAGGATCACCACACTTTTAACATAAAGTTGTAGAATTATAATAGAGCTACAAAGTTATACTCATCAAGTGTTGGAATGACCTATGAATCTAAAAGGAGAAAAGAAAAAAAAAAGGTGTCACATACAATCAGTGGATATGCTACATATACATTTATTACATATATAAGCTCAAGAATGCATGAAATCTGGTTTACTTCCCAAACTCCTAGCACAACCATAGCAGAAAACAGAGGCTGCTGAATTCCTCAACAATAAATAAATCCGTGCACCTTAAAAGATGAAAAAGTTGGCACAAACATTCTTTTAGAAGTGACCTCACTTGGTTGGATCCTCCCCAAACCCCATCATTGCATGAGTAGCCAGCATCGAACCTCTTCGAGCGATTTCGATAAATCGGCCAATAAGTGGCAGCTTAGCTGTTTCCCTGTTCAAAAGGGGCTTCTTGTCCCACCTACATATCTTTCATGTTAGAATCTTGATCATCTGACTGAAAAAAAACCCAAGTAAACAACATTATTGACAAACTAGGATGCAAGTGTTGAGTAAAAGTATGGTACGTCCCATTTATCTGTACATGCTTCCCGTTTTTCAGCCATTGGATGAGGCTTAAGAACGATCTCATTTGTTGAAATATTTGTCGGTTGAACGTTGATATGAAAAAACAAAGGCAACGTTCACTAATGGCTCAGATTGTTTCTTTAATATGATGCTTTCAACTTTGGTACATTTTCTGCTCAGGTATTATAGTACACATAGGAAATATTTCCTAAAACACAGACCAAATTATGCAGCTTAAGCTATTAAGTTTCACAGATTTTGATAGCATAAGCATTGGACCGTGCAGGTTTAACCACAAATTGGTTTGGAACTGTAGAAGTCATGTCACAGATTCATCTCCAACCCATTTGTTTTTATATCTTTGCATTCGAATACTTAGAAAAAGAACTAGAGAAATACTAGCATCGCTTTTTTTATCATTCTCTTTGTCACGCTCTATATTTACTGTTTGACACGTGAACTCTACTAACATTGTATAATATTATTTTAAACAGAAAATGAGATAGTAGAGTTGTTAAACAATAAATGCAGAGATTGATAGAAAGAGTGATTCTAGCATTTTTTAAAGAATTATAATGATGTCTGAACCTCTGCAATGTTTCTCAGTGTAAATTCTCAACTCTTATTTAAAGAAAACACACACCCAGCATCTTATAACTAGGCTTCTGTTTAACATGGTATCCACAAAAATAATTTTTTCATGGTTACTATATTGGAGGAAAAATATGAAATAGAAGATGGACGATTTTGAAGTTCAATAAAAGTATTCTGTTGAAGGAAAAAAGAAGTAGTAATTACCAAGAGCATGATTATAGTCTGGGTTTTTGGTCTTTTGGCCTCTTTAACTTTTTGAGAATTGGCAAGTTGTCCCCTAAACTTTTAATTTTAAAAAGTTTATCCCCTGAATCTAATGAAGAATTGCCAAGTTCTCTCAAATCGATGCCAATGGTTAAAATTTTAACGTAAACGCCCTTTAGCACATGACATGATGTTCTATGTCATCATCAAATAGTATCAATCTGTGCCTTTCAAATGAGCCAAAACTCTATTAGTTGTCATTGACTTGGGGCATTCTGTCCCATGATTAAATTCAGGGGTAATTTGTTAAGATTAAAAGTTCTAAGGAATAGCTTGCCACTTTGTGAAAACTTGATAGGAAAACAACGCCAAATACTACTCAGGTAAAAATGCTTAGTAGAGTTCAGTTTAGAGCGTACCAATCCTCGTGGCGAACTACTTTTCCATCAGCAACATACAACTTGATGAGGGATATCACGTCTATGTTTCTTCCCCAGAATTTGTAGTACTGTTTGTTATCAATTAGTATCTGGATTCAATACAAATGGATTTAAATCTCAGAGCAAATTTTGGCGCAAAAAAATGACATCCATAAGAATAAGAAATGAAACAGTGGTAATAGTATTGCAAATGTAATATGAACCTCTCCCTTTCCTGGTGAAGTCAACTTTTCTTCAACACTGTATTCCACAATTCTTGATTCACCGAAGACCTGAGAGTCAATGGGAGCAAATAAATAAATAAATAAAACAAAGAAAGTTACTATGAAGAATATAACAAATGAAATGAGAACTGAAATCAGTCTTAAAAAGCATAATATCATGTCTGTCCTTCTTGGATTAACAAGCATAGTCTAAAACTTAATCAAATAGCTTCTGATGCCTCTAATGGCATTTAATTAGTGTTAATATTACAAATACTTGTTCTGTCCTTTTCCTTGACTGTGATTTCAAGATTGAGTTGATTAATAATCTGGCCTGTTCAATGAATATCAGCTAGTCATCATAGAATAGAACCTTGGAAAGTGAATAAAATGCTGATTTGATCTGCTTCACCCTGCAAAAACAAAATTAGAAATCATGAGGCAAATTTAACTTCTTTAGCCTCACTTATTATAAGTGGCACAAACACTCAGTACTTCAGTCGAGGCACGTGCCTCCACTTAACTTTTGAAATTTTAATCTTTACACTTAACCTTTTTTTTCGAAAATTTCAGTTGTATCCCCATGTTATGGGAAAATTACTATTTGTTCTTCACTCAATATTGAAATTCACAATTATGTCCTCATGGAGAGAAGATTAGTCCATTTCTTTATCTTGGGATTCAATAAATTTTACTTATGAGATGCCCTGCTGAAACAGAAATACTATCCCCAATAAGGTAAGGACTCAAATACCATCTCTCACCTCTAAGAACAACTTAATGAGGACAGGTAGTCAAATCTACTAAAATGGTTTTCCTCATCATATAGACACAATACCCTCACTTAGCTTTAAGGTAACAAATGAAACACTCAGATGTCTAGATTGCACACCAACTTCTTACTCTCATTAGTTTATAAATAGCTCTGATGGGAAAAAGGGGAAAAAAAAAGTTTAATTATTTTTTCTCATCTAACAACATATGCATAGTTCTGCCCTCACTTAGCTTTAAGGTAACAAATGAAACACTCAGATGTCTAGATTGTACACCAACTTTTTACTCTCATTAGTTTATAAATACCTCTGATGGGAAAAAGGGGAAAAAAAAAGTTTAATTATTTTTTCTCATCTAACAACATATGCATAGTTCTACTTCTAAGAAAAAAAGAAAATGAATTAAAAATAATAAAAAAAAAGAGGCACAACATTTTGAAATGCAGAGTTATAACTTGAATGTAATACTCAATAGAAGAATATCCATTTTTCCTTAAAAGAAAACAAGGCAAGAAGAATTGCGATTTCTTTATATACATACCCGCGTGCACACATAAGTGGGTCCTCAAACGAAGCATCCGGAGCATAGATTTCGAAGTCACGAGGTGTCGCACTGGATGCGTATCTGAACATTTGGAAAACATGTAAATTGCAATTTTGTAGATATAAAATGAAAATGATGTAGTTCTTCCAATTACGACGAGCATTACGAACAAAATACTCCAGCAAGCGCATATTTCCTCTGTACAATGTATAAAATATTGTCACAAATGTTTTGCTTGCTATACAACTAAAGAACCTGATAGCTGTGTAGGCTATAAGAAACCTTATGCAGACTGCGAAAGAAAGGGTTCAGTAAAGAAAATAGGAAGGAAAAAAAGATATATAACCGAGATGAGGAAAAGAGAGAGAGAAATGATCTCTCTCTTGTTGTGTTTAGTATGGAGACCCTCCTCTAATCTTGATTAAATTTGCGGTATTGAACGATTTGAAACTCTCCCCCAATCCATTCCCTCCTCTTTTCTCTCCTACCAAACAGCCATACCTCCTACAATATCCCTCCTTCCACTTTTCCCACCTAGGCTCCTTCCAATCAAGCTTCTAGAGTGTCATAAATTTTCTTTCTTCCTGAAATGGAGAAGAATAACTGAACTATACCCGAAGCATTTTTCTGATACCCTATTGACAAAAAAAAAAAAAAAAAAAAAAAAAAAAAAAAAAAAAAAAACCAAGTTACCAATTATTTGAATTTTCCAAACTATGTAGCGGTCTTGTCCATCAACAGCCTTAAGCTCTACATTTACATGATAATAAAATCTAAATAACTAATCCATCAACTTGTCCCAAAATAGAGTAAACTTAGTTGAATTCGAGCAACAGCTTAGTAGGGGGATGATATTTCTGTGATGAACATGTATTCTAGATTTCAACATTTTGCAGCCAGGACTTAACATTAGTGCCCTGGCAAGCGGCGATAGCTGGGAAAAAGAGATGAAATGTTGAGTTGTTAGTGTTAATTTAAAAATTTTTTCAAAAGTTTAAACTGTTTAGGAGGTGAGCCAACAGTATATTAGTACTTATTTCTCATTCATCCTTTTGATCGCATGTAGCGTGGACTGTGCGGATTGACGCAACACCGATAAATTAATCATGAATGTGTGCATTTGCAACGGTTGAGACTTAAAACTATATGTACTAATACCATGTTAGTTTATCAATTCTCCAAAAAGCTATTAGCTCACAGGAGGTAAACCAACTTCAGGTTCTTTATTTCTGATAAAAGATCCCATAATCAAACACCTCATAAACCGATCAAAGTTTCTATAAGCAAACAGAATTCTACAAAGAGAGAATAAAATTTAAGCTGAAACCCATTTCTACACTCCTCTTAGTGAATACAATTTTAGTCATATAATAAGCTCCAGATTTCTGAAATATACCAAAAACCAGATACGTATCCACACGTTACGAGAGAAAGAGATCGGACATACAGGTTAAGAATTTGAGGGATTATATCATCAGCGAGACGCTTTTTCGAAACGAACTCGTGTACTCCATTGCTGCATCTGCACCCTTCTTCAACTGTTATTTCGGGTTCCTTGCCTTCAAAATAAATTAAAAATCCACACATCATCAATTCATGCAAAACTTTGACAAAAAAGGAAAAAAAAAAAAAATTAGTAGTCAAATTAACAAACTGTAGTAATTTTACCCATTGCGGATTCTGATAATACTCTGCCCAGATGGTAAGAGTTCTGATTGTGATCTGGTTGAAAATGGAAAGAAAGAGAGGGTGAAACTTTGAGAAGGACGATAAGAGAAGGAGAAGGAGCAATGGCAATTGTTGGCCATAGCTTCCTGGCGTTTAGCGTGGCCATTGCTTGTCCATTGTTTCTTTTCCAATTTCTATGGTTCCTGTGGTTTGTATGACTCTTAGGCCAACGACCAACGGTATGCAATTTTGACTTTCTTCTAATTTTATTTCATTTTCCTCCTAAATTTTGGAGGAGATGAAAAGAAAAACGAAAATAGCATATTTTAAAATTATTTAAAATATATAACAGTTTACCGTGTAAACATTTTATTAACGACTGGTAAAAAATAATATGTGATAAAAAAATTTTATTTACGTGAAAAAAAAAATTTACAAGTCAAAAAAAAATTTACATGAAAAAAAAAAATTTTTTACTAGTCGTATGGTAAAAAATAATATGTGATAAAAAAATTTTATTTACGTGAAAAAAAAAAATTTACAAGTCAAAAAAAAATTTACATGAAAAAAAAAAATTTTTTACTAGTCGTACTCAGATTCATTCTGATTAGGTTAAAATTCCGCCACTCACACAAGGTGGATCCCGTTAGGTGGGTAAGTGAGACCCAACCTAGTGAGACCCACTATTTTATGAGTAATGGAGTTTTATTCCCATCAGGATGAAAACTATTTTTGTTCCCGATTCATATATTTAAGCTCAACACTTGGAAGTAATGAAATCATATCTTCACAAACTCAATTCTTCAATTCTTTAGATTCTTTCAAAGTTTAAATGTACGATATGTGTAATAAAAAAGTACAATGACCAGTATTTCTCTAAGCAAAGATAAAACTTTACTTAGATTTTCTGTTGTTACTTTTTACTTTAATCCCTTTCATGGTCTGGATTGGAATCGGCACTTTCGAAACTAACAATCTATCAAAGCTATATGTAGAGATATGAAGAAAATGCACAGGATGTACCGCATTGGAAATAGAATGAAGTACAAATACAATGACATTCTTGATCAAAACACAACATGTTTTTTAACTACTAGTTAAATCTAAGGATAAAACAAAAAGTCAAATTGAAAACCATAATTTTGTACCACATTAAAATTATTATAGGAGATAGTCAATTCTCGTCCTCATTTTTAACCAATCCAGTAAAAAATACGTCACGACTGTATGGGATTCTCATCTACATGGCAGTCCCCATTCATTCTCTCCGCGTTCGCATTACCAGCAAAAGTCAAGGAACTCTTGAATGTCTCCGCACCCCTCATTATGAACTGATCATAGTTTCACGTTCGCCTTCTCCGGCTTGCGGCGGAGGCTTTCGTAGTCTTAACATCAATAGTCGACTCTCCTTTTAAACTGTCTTTTTTTTTTCCACAGTCACTTGCATTCGATAAATATAAAGTTTTCAATCAAAACGCCATGGCGAAAGGGCTGCACATTCATTGGCTTGGCTACAAGTTACATAATCTATTTAAAATGGTATGAAAAAAATAATTTTAAAAAAAACCCTTATGCTTCAATTTTTTATATAATATATTTTTTTGATAGTTTGGGCAGTCTGACATTTTAAAAAAATAATAAAATAAATAAATAAAACTCTAAAACATCCCAAAACCGCCCATTAATTCGAAATTAGATAGCGGTTTGCTTTGGTTTGGATCAATTGGTCATCGCGGTTTTCTCAACACACCCCACCAATTCCTAATTTTATTACCGACTTAAAAGTGAGAAATCCACAGCTCTTGTATAACAAACAGATCATTGGCAGTTTTGCACCCACGCAAGACTATTATAAAACTCAATTCTAACAACCCAAAAAAAAATAAAAAATAAAAGGACCTTAGCAAACTCAATTGCACTCTATAAAAGACAGAAAGAAAAAAGGAAAGGAAAAAAAAAAAAACCAATATAAAAAACTGCATCAAATGGAAAGTGCTGGGCCAAGATTAATTATTTATACAAAGACCCGCCGCCGCCGCCGCCGGACATAATTTAACAAATTATTGTCTAAAATTTAATAAATTATTATCTATAATTTAACAGATTATTATTAAAGGGGTAGCTTATCACAACAAAAAGATAGAACTTCATATTGATGTGTTTAAGAGTCAATTTTTGTAATTCTCTTTATACAAATACAAATATACACTTGATACAAAACCACACTACCAAAGCATTCGGCTAAACAACCGACGGCTTTATTTGATAGAAAAATAAAGCCATCATCAACCTATATTTACCTTTCACACATCCTTCAAAAGCATGTAAAAGACAGATGAATATGCCCGCCTGAATCCAATAGCCACCAAGCTAAAAGTAGCACCGAGGAACAATCCATGAACTCAACGGCCTCGAAAAAGAAAGATGAATGCTAACCTTGTCTCACCAAACTGGCCTCCATCTACCTCTTGGGTTCATTCAAGTTCTTTCCCTCAAAGAATTCACCCAACATTCGTTCAAGATCCTCCGCAGAGTATCTTATGTACTTCTGCGGGTTCTTCCCATTCTCAACCAAAGGTCTGAAAGAAAAACCAATGAAAAATATGTTTATCCATTTTGGTCAATTTGACTATAATTGTCATAAAGAAAATTAAATGTCAACTCAATCAGTAAATATGAACTCCCATTGATGAATTTTTTACATGCACAATCATATATTATAAGATTGACACACATATGGGACACTTTAAGCATAAACAATTGTTTGCATGTGTGTAACTAAGTAGGCACAAATACAAATTTTTTATAGAAAACGTACCCGAAGCGTTTTACAAAGGACCGGTAGGCGGGTAATAGGACTTCGGCCACGGCAAGCCTTAGTGACTCACGTAGCTCGGTGTCAGGAACCGTCCATTGAGATTGTTTTTGATGAAGTTCCTCGAATTGCATATTGAATATCTTGAACCTGATAATGGATTGCAAATATGCAGCTAAGACGAAAGAATCATGAAAAAAGAAAAGAGGAAAAAAAAAAGTGCGCATAAATGAACATTTAGATATATAGTTAGGTGTCATATTAAACCTGTCTTTAACCAATGCTCTCGAAACTCCGCTACTATTTCCTCCATCACCACCTACTGTACTTCCTCCAGATGAAGTCAGACCTTGAATAGAGAGACATTGCAGAATCTGCAAAGAAAGCACCACAAGTTTAAACAAGGTTAAAACTCAGATTCACAGTATTCATGACGTAACATAACTTGCTTGGAGAATTAATTATACTTCTGAGACCTTTTTGCTCTAATTATCTGCTACTTACAATCTTTAGCAACCACAATATAACATTAGAAACCGTGTACAGGAAAAAAAAATTCAATATAGAAAAGTAAAGGAAAAGAAACAGTATGCAGGATCAACAGGAGAGGCCATATCAGACAGTAGAAAACCAGAATACATTAAAGAAACATGGACCAAAACGATAAAAAGATAGAAACAGCTAAGACTAGCAACATTATCAGATATTCATAGTAAAAATAGATTTGTAAACTCAAGTGCATAAAGTAAACAAATATTAACCTAATGTAACATGTTAAGAGTGGCAAGAAAGTATTGAAATAAGGTGGAGATTGTTCGCAAAAAAAGAATTGGTTGAAAAAGATTGCTTAAACCCAACAGGTGGTAAAGCTTTCATCTTACATCATTAAGTCCAAGGTTCAAACCTCGGCATAGAAAATAAAGAACTAAATAAATATTGTGGTGTCAAAGGCCTAATCAAGTCGAGTTAATCATGGATATCTAGCTGTGATCATCCATGCCCAGGGAACATGACGTACAGATATAATATTATGTGTTCGTGTATCTAGTGTATCCACGAGAATATGAAGAGAACACATCATGTATTTACATACATAAAAAGTGGTCCCACCATGCATTTGTCAGAGTGCAATTTAAAATTGCTCAGTAAAAGGACATTTCCAGTGTAGAACGACCCATGACACATGCAGTGACCCAAGTTACATTAAAGAACACAACATAAAAGAAAATGCAATAGCCATTTACCTATAAACAGTTAACATATCACACAACACACACACACAGGGAAAAAAAGGGAGGATTTTAACATAGATCAAATAAAACAAGAACACAGTCTACACCGAACATAGATGATAATGTCAAAAGAGCTGCACCTTTCCCCAACCAATCCTCTTGTATTGGTTTGCATGCTGTTGCACAATCCTTCGGTGTCTTTGCACCCAGTCATCTCCTAACAAATCCTTGGCCTCAGATCTGAATATAAAACAGTAAGAAGAAAACCATGTAAAACAAGGTTGCAAAATCTTAATGAAGATGTCTGCAAAATAATCATATGAGACAAACCTGCGCACAGATCTGACCATGTAGTGGATGTTGTTCATGAGAAATAGGTGAGTTAAAGCAGTATCCTTATACTGTTTAGACTTCCCATCCAAATTGGTTTGAAGAGCCTGCATTATCCGCATCGTTACTGAGGCTAACTGTGAACCAGATTCACCTCCATTTTCAAATTCTTGGAAAAGTTGTCGTAAGGTCGACTGGTAACTGCAAAATGATAATGTAGGTCAACCATGTAGATATGTAATTTTGTATCAAGCAAAAGATATTTATAAGAAAAATAAAGCTTAAGTAGCAAAATCATAAAGCAATGTGATACGTGTAGTTCATTACAATGACATAGAATCTGCTTTCAAATATATGGGCATGGGGAAGACCGAAAGACTCAAAGCATGGACAACTCAACTTACTCAAACAGAAACTTCACATAGTTGATCACATAGCTTGTTAAGGGATGAACAGTTCCATCTAATACAGCAGTTTTTGTTGCATCCTTTTCAACTGCTTCCTCAAAATCACCAAATGTCTCTTGAGCAGTCTGGGCAAGCCGTTTAGTCAGACTTGATGCTGATTCTCTAATTTCGGCACAAGTTTTTCCTTTGAAAATCATTTCAATCTGCAGACGATTTCAGACAAACTAATAAATGACCTGTCATACCAATCAAACATACCATTCAAGTGCAGACAAAGCAAAGAAATGCCGTTGAAGGTAGCAGTGGAACTATCCATCCAGGAATATTGCCCAGGTAAAAGTTGTAGAAATACTTTTCATAACTTGCATTAGAAGCATAGAACAAACGGAATTCGTTATTACCTCTGAATGAATCTCACGCATTATTTCATACATGTCTAAAAGTACAAACAACTTTTCTGGAGATCGCTTGCTTCTAGCAATTGCCTCTCCGAAACTAAGCAGAACCAAAACACTACTTGCAGTGACTTCAGAAAAACATTGGTCACTTAGGGAATCAAAGCCGCCAAATAGTTGATCACAAACTTTCCTCTCTGCAGCAAATAGCAACTTGACCTGTCAAAGAATAATTGGACTTTAAGTGGGGAAAAAATAAAACAACGAAATAGCTTAGAATTTAGTCCAATTGTTTAAATCTTACAGCAATGCGCATGAAGTGAATCCAGTTCCCAATTTTGGCCTCCAAAACCTCCCATTGCATCTTTTGAACATCATCTTTGCTAAGTTTCTCAACTCCCAACTTGCGAAGGCTTTCTTCCAAAACTGAAGAACGGGTATCCCTGAGTACAATGAGAGATTAATAACTTGTTCAGTCTCTTGATACTTAACAACTGCATTGACACACAAGAACACTTAGAAAAGCTATGAGATATGTAATGAGTGGATATCACATGGTGTGCAATGTCTCTTCACATGATCCAACAGAAAAAAAATCTTACAATATTGAATCTAAAAGTTGACTAGCAACCTTTTACTACTAATGATTGCTGAAACATAGCCAAAACTAACGTTTCACTAACAAATGAAATTAAATAAGGCCAAAGATAACAAAAAACAAATTCTTAAAATACCTGCTTTCAGATTTTCCCTTGACCCCTTCCTTCAAAACCCACCTACACTGCCCTTTTGACGGAATGATCCAAACTCTATTTTACTTAACAAACCCTAACTTCTAGAGTTGCTATATAACACTATAACAGTACAGTAGCAAGTACATAATGGTTTCCACTAAAACTCATCGGTAATAACAGTAGCAAGTATATACTGGTTTCCACTTATAACAGTACAGTAGCAAGTACATACGGAAGATTTTTCTTTTCCCTTTGCCTCAATGGAAAAGGGAAAAGAAAAATCTTCCAGGAAATCAAAAAATATATCAGCAGTAACAACAACAAATAGAAACTAGCCACAGCATGACTGGTTCTCCTTCCTTTGAGTATATATAAGCATCTCATACCATTGGTATTGATATTTAAGACTGAGTTTGTGTTTCTTCCACGTTTACCAATGTCCTCAAATATTGAGAGAGTAAGCAAAACGGAGATTTCGCACCTAAATCTACAAGTTCTAAGGTCAGACAAGTGTACCTAGTCTATTGCAAATGCAAAGTACATAGTCACCATATCGACACTTTTAAGAGCTTTTAGTCTACTTTATGCATTAGACTAGTGTAGCTGCTGTAACATTTTCTATTTTACTAAAAATCCTGCTTTAAAAGAAGGCATACATTGTTTTCGCCCATTTTCATCAATATCAATATACCACAAATATTACCATACGTATGGAGCACCAGTTATCCATCACTAGAAATATTATCATACTTTGATTAACATCTTTCGCAAGTCATCCATTAAGCATAATAGAGACAAGAAAAGTAAATGTGTTATCTTTAATAACTGAGAACAAAAGAACACTTTTACCTGTAAATTTTCACTAACTGTTGTTGCTGACCAGCTTGAACCATTTGCACAGCCAAATCATGTAGCAAAGGCAAAACTCGTGGCGGAATAAGAGTGGGAGGTGTATACACAGCAGCTTCCGCATCATTGTTATGATGTTCTGAATGACTATGAGAAGGATGATTGCCACTAGCGTCACCTTGGTTCCCAGGAGACCCTGATGGTCGGAGTGAGTTTGGGAGACAATCAAAAAGGCGTTCCGGCTCCACAGGCTTGCTGGAAATACAGCAAGGGTAAACATATTAAAGTTAGAACTAAGCTTACACGCAAGAATAAACAAATTGCAATAGTAGCTCCCCCATAAAAGCTAAAGTTTTCTCCCCGAATAATCAGTTAAATAACATGCATCACTAATGAAGCCAGCATCCAGAAATCAGTATAGACCATGTCAATTGCACGGAGCAGAAGTCATACTAGATAGTATAAGTCTTTCATTACTAACACAAAACCACTAGTTCACTCCAAAGATTAAAAAAAGACAAGGGTGACATGCACAAGAAGTGTAACTGGAAACAGAACAAAATGCACCAGTAAGCATGGAAACACAAACCTATAAGTTGTTAACTGCTGCTTAAACTCATCTTCAAGCTTTGAAATAGCTTTTGTAAGTAAACCATTTGCATGGTTGATAACTCCCTCACTACTCTTAAAACCTTTGCTGCTACTAAAAAAATGGATATTCCTTCTTAGCAGATCAATGGCTTCTAGATAACTTTCCAAGTCCTCATGCGGCCCTCTGAGTATTGTTGTCTCAGCCTGGGTATTGAGAACGAAAATGACAGGAACTATGATAAATATGAAACATCATAACATAAAATGACAAGAATATTTACATGTTAAATGATAAGGTTATACTTTACGTTTAACGTAACACAGTAGACGATTCATATTTTAACTAATTTAGCCAAGTCCTGGCAGCATCAATAACTTATGTATGGGGTACCATACTCAATACATCTAAGGTTAATATTACGAGAAAATAGGCAGAAAGATAAATGTTTTTATGACGAGACCACTGACACAGTGCAACTATTGAAAACAAAAACAAAAACAAAACAAAACAAAACAAAAGGAGAACAAGAACAAGAACCAGGATAGCATCAATCCTTAGAAAGGGAGTAAATTGAAAATAGGAAGCTCTCTAATAAGTCAAAACCAATACCATTACAGAGCCATTTGACATTATTAAAACGCACAATTCAATTTACACCTTCAGCTCAAAGTTCAAAACTTGGCCGCACCATCAATATGACTGATATAAAGGGGTTCATTTTCACCGTAAAAGGCAAAATAAGAACCAGCCCAAATTAAATAAATAAATCAGAATTACAAAAAAAGGATTGTGCTTTTGCCATCCCCTTCAGACAAAGTTGAAGATCAGAAGAACATCCATCCAAAATGCAACAAATTATCCCTAGAGAGATTTTAACAGAGCAAGGTTTATGAATACCAAACTCAGAAAAATCTCAACTTAGTACTAACCATGGTTACCAATTTCCTACTAACACAGAATTTAACTTATTAAACTAAATCAAGACTTCAAAGTCTTGTGAACTTAAAGACAAGTAAAACAAACCTGATGAGCAAGATCAAATTGCGCCAAAATAACCTCTGCAGATTTCAAAGTCTTGTCAATATTCTCGTGGGCTTTTCGAATAGAATGGGTTCTAATCTGCACTCCCCATCCAAAATTAAAGTAAACCCATTAAACAATCTCATCAAAACATCAGATCAGGCATAAATTGAAATACCCAAATCTTCTTATTTCCGTTTTTTTCTTCCCCCAATTTTCAGAGGAACCAAACGGGGAGAGAGAAGAAGAAGAGGGACCCACCTGGGTAGGTCGCATGGCTGTCTCGAGGGCGGAGAGGCGGTGATCAAAGGAGCCGAGGATGGAGACGACGTTGTCGGTGATGGTTTGGCTCTTGTGGAGGGACTCTCTCATCATGGCTGCTCTCTCGCTCAGTGGATCCGCGCCCATTGTAGCCGGTATTCCCATCTTTCTCTCTCTCTCTCTCTCTCTCCTTCTTCTTCTTCTTCAAAGAGAGAGAAAGTTCGAATAAGCTTAAACTCGAAGGTGACGATGAAGATGAAGACGGTGGTTAGGTCTGATGATGATGAGAGAAATGCAAAGTCCCCAGTCTGACGTTTCCTGTTCATTTTATTAATTTTAATTTTATTATAATTCAAATTATTTATAAAAAATTACATTTAGACGTTTGGTTCCATGTGATTATAATTATTTTTGATTTATGTGTATTTTTTATGAGAAAAAATACTGTAACGAACCACAAACTATAATTCGAATTAAGGAACAAATCTAGATACCAAACAACTTTAAATTTTTTTCTTATAATAAAAAATTATCATATTAAATCACACTTATTTAAATTAAAATTTTAAATTTACAAACTGAATAACACCGAGACATAGAATACAAGACACAGACAGTTCGTTTTGATTGTCTAAGGTCTTTCCCTTTGATATGCTGTGAGTTTCATTGTTCGTTTCATTTCCAATATTTTTTTTTTTTTAATAAATTTACCCCTTGAGATTGTAGGTTTTGACGACTTTTTTCTAAACTTTTAAGTTTCACAAATAGTTCACCTCAATTATAGAATTATTGTAATTTGTCACATTATACCAACTTCTCAAATTTTTCCATCTTTTGACGAATTTGAGAATTAGATAATTGAAAGTTTTGTGTTACAGTTTGAGTTGTAGAAACCTTACAAATTCATAAGCAAATGTGCAAAATGCTTGTGTTTCCTTTATTTCTTCTTTTGTTAAATATATATATATATATATATACACACTTTAACTCGAGACTTTAATACGTTAAAAACAACTCACACTAATTAAGAACCAATTTAATATTATTGTGTTGTTGAAAATTTTCACTATTATTATATTGTCAGTCAGGAGTTGTTAAGACAAAAAAAAATATAAGTTTTTAGTAAATATTGGTTCAAAGCTTCTCTAAATACAAGAAGTAAAACTTTAAGCAGTTAGTAAGCTATTTAATAAAATTGTGTGCACACATATGTATAATTAGTTTTATTTCTATTTTTGAGATCAATATCAATAACATTTTTATATCAAACTACTAAAAAAACATAATTTTAATTTATTATTTAGAATATTCCTAAAAAATAAATTATTAAATTTTTTGTATTGTTGTTATTTTTTAATATTTTTATAATTATTAAAATATTTTAGTAAAATTTAACATAATATATTAATATTTTTATATCAAAAATACTAAAAAACATAATTTTAATTTATTATTTAGAATATTCCTAAAAAATAAATTATTAATTTTTTTATTGTTGTTATTTTTTATAATTTTTATAATTATCAAAATATTTGAGTAAATTTAACATAATATAATTATTAAAGATTTTTGAATTTTAGTTAAATATTTAAAATATGTATTTTTCTTAATTTTTTATATGAAAAAATAAAATGAGTATATAGAGAATTAATTTTTTTTATTAAGACTATCTTAGGAAATTTTGACAATGCAAAGCAAACCCGTACTGCTTCTCAAATTTTGTTGTTAGGTAGCATTTTTAAGAAACTATTGAACAAAAGTAAAATTTACTGAACACCTTAACCTGTTTAACTTCTTTAAAAAAAAAAACAACAACAACATCTAAAAACAATGTCAAACGAATACTAAAATAACCTCAGTTGGCAAACATCTTCTCAAAAAAAATGTCAAACACTTTATTTGCATTATTTTTGAAAACTATTGGGTCTTTCCACTCCTTTTTCATTCAACAAATTAGAGGCTATTTTTACAACGTTCTAATGCAAAAACCTGTAAGAGAAAAAAGTTTTACAAAAGATTGAATTAGTGATCATAATATATTACTTTCATAAGTTTTAAATGTAAGTGACCTTATCATTAGAACGTAGGAGAAGCCTTTTATTGAATTTTTAGCTATGCTATGATAATGTAACGACTCGCATTTTTATTTAGTATGATATTATCCGCTTTAAGCTGAGTCTGCACAATTTTACTTTTGAGCTTCACCAAAAAAAGGTCCCATATCATATAAGAAATGATGTCATTTTTTATAAATCGGGACCTAATTTCATCTCCAGATGATGTGAAACTGCACAACAGTCTCAATTGATTAGGGCCGGCAATATGGGTCACGACTCGAAAATTACACGAATTTTGCGGGTTAGGGTTGAGAAAAAAGATGTTCGGGTCAGAATCGGGTCGACCTGAAATTGACACGACACGAAACTCGTAAAAAACTAAAAAATACATATATTTTTCATTTCATATTTTAAATTTTATTATGAACTTGTGATATCATGATAGTTATACTCAAAATCTTATACTATTATTTGCTTAATTTCAATGGATGTTATTGTAATTTAGTGTGTTATGAATTTTAAGTTATTTCTAATGTGTAAAAAACTAAATAAAAGTATACAATTTTCGTATTAATTTCGGATTCACGGGTCAATTTCGTGTCACGGGTTATTTTCGGGTCGTGTCGTGTCAACTCGTAAAGTGGTCGTGTCGTGTTCGTGTTGCGGTTTTTAAAAAATTTCGTGTCACGGGCCGTGTTCGAGTTAACTGTAAATTTAAAAAAAATGATTAAAACACGACACGAACACGACACGTGACACGAATTACCACCCCTATAATTGATGCATAGATATTAGCTAATACACCCCATGCATAGTTATTTACAACGTTTAAAACTAGGAGTAGGCACATCACAGAAATTTCATATGCAGCGTTGTCACCCAATAAAACCTTCCCCAAAATAAATAATAAGTATGCTACAACGTGATATTTTAGCTGCTCCTCAGTAGCATTTACGGGAAAAATCTCAAAACTCATTCCTAAGAGATTCAAGATTGACCTTTAAAGTTTAAACCATCTTTACAATCCATTACTCTTTCTGCCCCTACCTCATCAAGGCCTAGATGGCATTTGAGGTGTTTTGCAGTTGAACTTGAAGACAAGTATAGGTATCGTACACCAATAATAAACCATTTCTCCTTGTCTTCATCTTCACCATCATCCATATCGAGAGAATTGACAGAAACCAAACCAGAAGAGAGTAATCGGCAGAGTGAGATTCGTGCTTGTATGGCCTATACCACCCAAAAAACAAAAAAAAAAACATATTTTAGTGTTGTCCCTTCAGAATTAATAAAGTAACTAGCAGCACCTTTTGCACAGGTTCAAATCCAAAACACAATTTTACCCACATAAAAAAAAAAATAAAAAATAAAAACCTTGACAAACCTAAATCAGTCTGCTGCTCACTAAACCATGTATTTTCTTCGATTGAAGATTGCGTATTGTAGAGAGAGCCGTTGGTGTATCGAAAGAACTAGACTTTCTTGTGCTTGGCATTTTCTTGAACTAATGAAAGAGAAGAAGATGAAGAGAGAGAGGAACTGATGGCGACGGCCGCTGAAGTGATGAAGGAATGAAAACAAGGAGATGCTGGTTAGTGGTGGTAATTCTGTATGTGTCGTGTTTTATTTTTATTTTTTTTTTAAATTTACAATCAATCCGAACACGATTTATGACTCGAGATTTTTTAAAAACCGTAACATGAAAACGACACGATCACTTTACAGATTGACATGACACGAAAATGACTCGTAACACCAAATTGACATGTGAACCCGAAATTGACAAGAAAATTATATATTTTTCTTTAGTTTTTTACATATTAAAAATAACTTAAAATTTACAACACACTAAAATACAATAGCATCTATTAAAATTAAGCAAATAATAATATAAGATTTTGAGTATAACTGTTATGATATCACAAGTTTATAATAAAATTTAAAATATATAATGAAAAATATATATTTTTTATTTTTATGAATTTTGTGTCGTGTTCAGATTAAATAGGTCTAACTCAAAATTGACTAATATTTTCAGTTGATTTAATTTTGATCTAAATCTCTTTTTTCTCAATCTTAATCTATAAAATTCGTATCGTATTGTGACTTATATTGCCAGCTTTATAGCCTTACAGGCTTAGAAGGGATTTTTTTTTTTTAACACTACTGCCGTTTTCTCACTCCCTTCTTTTTTTTTTCTTTTTTTTTAAAGAGCTAAGAAACCAAATTCCAAGAACATAAACTTAAAACAGAAAAACTTGTACAGTACGGATTCGCATATCGACTTTTTTTAAAACCGTTACATTGAAAAGGACGGTCACATATCGTGGTTTCATGGAAACAACACTAGATACTACGTCGCGATGGCGATGGGTCCCAATTTCCGTCGCGACTCATGGCGGTGGGATGCCACCCAATAGCTCCCGCCGTTGCGATCTGATTGTCGGCGATCCCCTCCCTCACGCCAGCGATGCAACAACTTTCAGATCTGGTTTCTTTTTTTGTTTTTGTTTTTAATCTGGTGTGTATGGCTCTTACTAAGGGTAAATTTGTTTATTTATCCACCGCAAGATGCCAATGTGATGGCCGAAAAGGGGGTGGTATAGACAGGGACAAGGAGAGCGACGCATTTGTTTGAAGTTGTATTAAAATAATTTTATTTTTTATATGAAAATAAAAATAAAAACGTTTTTAATTTTAAATATAAATTATTTTTAAAAATATGTTTAATAATTTTATTAAAAAAAATTTAATATAAAAAACTTATTAATATTTTTTTTTTCTGTTTAAAAGAAGAGAAAATAAAAATAAAAAATAAAAAATGATTAAAAATTATTTTTTATTTCTCTATTATTTTATATTAAATTAAAAAATTATTTTTATTTTTTATTTTTATTGTGTCAAATACTGTTTTAAAAATATTTTTATTTAAAAAAAAACATAAAAAATAAAAATAGGATGAATTATAAACACGGATAATTTTTTCTGTACATAAATGTATCCATATAATATTAGTCAAAAAGAAGAAATAACAGAAACGTCAGAAAAATTGAAAGCAATTTATTTTAATAAAACAAAGAGAGTACCAGTGCAATAAATTCAAAATAATAAATCCAAAATAATTTTCAATGGAGAACATGTTATAAAGGAAAAAAGGAATCGTTTGAAGCAAATTACTAGCAGATATAGCAAAAGTTGTCAAGCCTTTAAATTTGCGTAAATCATGAGAACGATTCTCACAAAATATTTAGATCCATCGAAGGCGTATTAAATAATGAAATGTTCCCCAGGAAAGTCAGGATGTCTCCTATAAGATTGTTTGAATTAAGAATAATTACCACAAGCTTCATAAAATAAAAAATAAAAATAAAAAATAAAAAATAAAAAATAAAAAATAAAAAAAACCAAGCTCTGTAGGAATCATTCCACAGTTTGTTTGTTGTTTCCGACACGTTGACTCGGATATCGTTTTCCAACTTCCTGTGGTTAAGACTGAGATGTTGCGGCCACAACAACGACCAACTTGTGAAGGGTTTTCGTCTGAGAAAATGTATTTGTCCGTTTGGTAACGATTTTAAAATAATTTTAATTTTAATGTAAAATTTAAAATAAAATTATTTTGAGAATTATTCTAGAATCGATTCTGAAATTGTATTTGGTTAATTTTTTAAGAGATTATTTTGAGTGTAATAAAAAAGTAAAATCTTGTTTGGTTAATATTACTGATAAGTATTAGAAAATGAAAATAGAAAAGAAAAAATAAATTTTAATCATTTTTAATTCCTTCACAAAAACTATTCTCACTGTTTTTTATTTTCGTTTTTAAAACATTTACTAAACAAACACGGTTTGCAAACCGTTTTTATTTTTGTACTTCAAAAGACGTGTAAAAATATTTTTAAAAATAAATAAAAATCATTCTAAATGCACCCGTTGTTTCCGAGATCAAAGAATATGTTTATGTGTGTGCGGATGAGAGAGATAGAGAGGGTGTCTGTGTATAGCCTACATGAGGCGATATAGTTCTCCAAGTTCAGGCCTTTTATCCTTTGATGCCTCTCGCGGCATGAAATTCCATTCGAAAAAGTATATGGAGTCATTCCACAAGTTGAGGACGCCATATGAGTCATCCACAGATTGTTTGAATTTAAGCAAAGCAAACATATCAGTTTGTATTGCCTAGTGCACTGACAAGAGTATTAGTAGGTTGCAAAAGGTTAATGGGACAAAGAAGAATGACATGGAAGAAAAAAAAAAAAAAACACATGAATTGTGATTTCGAAGTTTCATTTTGGTGGTAGTCGTGAGTGAATTTTGCAGGTAAGCTTTCTGTTGGAGAAGGATTTCAAAGCATCCCTCGGAGCAAATGGAAGTTGGCCTATATGGCAGTGATGAAAGCATTTTCAGCCATCAAACTTCAAAGCCTAAAACACTTTAAAGCTGCTGCATTTCTGACCCATTTTGTCAACTGTCAAGTCCTAAATGGAGATCCATTTTTGATCCTCAAGTCAAGTAAAACTGTCAAGACACACATCCATTATTACAGTCTTTAAAGGTGCGAGAGAAGAAAGATGCAATAGACAAAGAAATCACGTACCCTAAATCATTCCTTAAAAAAAATTTCAATATTATGCATAATTGATCAATGCAACTCTTTTTAGTAGTAGCCACTAGCCGAGTCCAAAAAAAAAATGTACAAGATGAAATTTCTCGCTAGAAAAATTGGTTCTTTTAGAATCAATTCAATTCTACAATTCTTCATTAATCAAATTGCAAAATTCAATACAAGCCGCACTCCATGATGCTAAGCTACCCTCTCACTAGACTTTCTTGTGTTTGTATACAAAAAGCTTGATCACCCCACAACTACAAATACCATCCAATGGCGAATTGAGTTGCTTTCCACCGAGCTTGATCTTTATTCAATCTCTCCGCGAGATGGGCTCAATTTACTCAGTACCCATATCCTGCCACCCAAAAGAAGAAACATTAACAGAAGCCCTTTTACAGTTTCCCATTTGACAACATTCTAATTCAAAGATAGCAACCTGAATTGCCCATGGGGTTGCCGGCAGGCACTGGTTCTGGCTCCTTAATCTCGACAACTACACAATCTGACATTAAGAATGTTTTTGCCACGGAGGATGCATGTTCTAGGCAACATCTGACCACCTGAGAGATCGAGAGAGAACAGTGAGATCTTTTGTATTAGTTCAGTTTATTCGGAATTCAAAACTTTGAAGTCCTTAAATTCAGATCAGATTCACAAAGAACAGGGTATATAATGTATTGTTGAAGTTAAAAAACCTTGGTTGGAATAATTGTTCCCTCCTGCCATTAAATCTTCATATTTTCCAGTTGCGGCATTGTATCCGTATCTAGGATCGTCACTGGATAGAACCTGACGAAAAAGAGAACTACATATTATACCCCGCGTGCCATGGTTAAGATTAAGCCGGTCAGTCTATCATAATACAGCGAGAAAAAAATACACCTCCTCACTGACAACACTTCCATTAACACCAGCATTCTTGGCAATCAATTTCAACGGGTAACTCAGGGCTCTCTTGACAATATCAGCTCCAACCTGAAATTATCAAAAGGTTGAATTAATTAAAAATATATATATATTAGAAGAATTTTGTGTAATGACTGAGAAAATCTCAAACTTTAAATAATACAATTTATGTATTTAAGTTAAGAATTTTCCTAGAAAATATTATGCTATATTTTGTGACTGAAGGATTTATGGAATTAACATATGTATTCTTAAATTTTGTAGCAGATTTCATGCTAAGTTCATGTTTTATGATCGAGTAAATTCGATCGAAATTCTCACCGTACTTTAAGGCGGAAGAATTTTCAGTACATATGTAGTTTGAGAATCTTAATTTCAAGAATCTCTAAACACAACACGATGTTAGCAGCGTATAAAAAAATGCTCTAACATTTTAAAAGAAGAGAAAATCCTTAATTGCTAGACAGCTAGGTTAAAGTCACAAGATAAATACCTATAGTACAATGGTACAATGTGAGCTCGGGAGTTGACACCGTCAGAAACAATGTCATTCCCGGGATATAATGCAGAAATTTAAGTTTAAAATTTGTTGAGTCTGGAATAAATTTCAAGACTTGAAACAATTCGAAATATTACGCGAGTAAGAATATAAAACGATATTGAAGTATTCAGAAATTTAATATTAGACTGTAAGTAGTAGATTAACTTACGTGAGCTAAACTAATTACCTCTAATCAGTATAAATTTAATCTGTTTGGAGGAAATATTTGAGGATAAGATCAAGCACGTAATCTTGTCTTAATCAAACACTTTACATAGTGAAATTATTAGGGTTCTCTCACTCTCTCTCTCTTGCTCTCGTTCACTCTCTCTCCTCTCACATTCTCTCACAAAACCGTCCATGGCCAAATACTCAATTTGAGATTCGGACCTCCGGTTTCGACAGAGTTGGTGTCAATGGAAAGCTCTCGCCGAGCTGAGCATTTTGAGAGGTAGCACGACCCTAAACTCCGCCGGAATAAGTCGCAATCGCCAGCCGAAGTTTCGAAAACAATCGAAACTTTCGATCACGATATTTCCTCTGTCTGACCTCCGATCGAGGTATTTTAGTCCCTATGGACTCAGTGCAGCGAGACGAAAAAAACTCACTCATTTTCATAGCTCAATGATGGCCGGAGCACCGCCGTCCATGGTGGCCAGAATCGCCGCGCCGCCGCCGTCGTTTTTCTCCCTCCGGGACGCAGTGGGTGTCACGACCCCTACCAGTAGATTCATAGTTAATAGACGGGTTCATCCCGACCAGTTTCAGTCATCACCGTCGCCGTTTGGCCGGAAAACAGAACTCACCACTGCCGTCGTGATGGTGTAGGTTGGTTCCGACGATCTAACCGTTGGATCGTCGTGAGTTTGGTGTCAAAACACTCATAAGATCATAGGTAAAAAAACCCCTCAATCAATTTTAAGATTTCATGACCGAAAATGTGATATTTGAGTCGCGGAATTTTACAGACGTTGTCGGTCCCGATATGTACTGTTACAGGTCAAATGGTGTGAAATTGACCGCACCAATGGACTCAGAAAGGTCAATTTAGGGGGGGTAGGACCCAAGTCCACCACGGAAAAACTCTCCGGGAGCCTCCGCCGCCGTACACCGTCGCCGCCGCCGCAGCCGTATTCCGGCGAGGTGTCGTTTCTCAGGCTATCGACATCCGTTTAATGATCCGAGACCATATCCCGACTCGTTTCGACGTGTTGAACGAAATGGTGACGTCCGTTCAACCAAATTCAATTCTAATAAGAATTGTCTAGTACTGGTTGCCGCGGATCGAGATGATCAAGACAAAATAAGTGAAGATCAGGATTGAGTGTTTAATGCTTTGATGTTCCTCAAAGATCATTTGTTTGCAGTTTTTCCCAGAATTAGTTTTGAGGAATACGCATGAGGACACGACAAGCAAGATACTATCAGAACCGCTTAGCTCAGAATCCAGGCAAGTACAAACCTTGCTTACAGTTTAATTAAGATAGTCATATAAGGCATATGATTTTCACGAAATACGTTAATTATGACATTCGCGAATTATGTTTATGTTATGTTAAACGTCGTATATAGTTTTCCAATAAAACTTAAGGGTTTTCAAATAACTATGTAAGCGAAAATCGTAAAAACCGATACGCTATACCCTTAATTTTACGACGTTAAATACGGACCTCAACACTATTATGAGCCCGTCAAGTGCGGTAAAGTAAAGTTTATTAAAAGTGTATTATGGATGATAATTTAATTAATTATTAAACTAATTAATTAAATTATCTAAGACTTAGAATATGGTAAAAGAAGTTAATTAAGTATTAAAATTAATTAACTAAATTATGTAAACTTAGTATATGAATAAGAGGGTTAATTAATTACTAAAATTAGTTAACTAAATTATTAGACTTATTATATGGATAAGATAAGATAATAAGATACTGATAAGACATCATAATTAAGCATAATCAGCTCATGCATATTTATTCATGTGTACTTACAATTATTTTGCGAGAGATAGCTCCTCCTTGCTGAGCGAAAGCTCAATCAGATATGTTCATGCTGTGGGTAAGAAACCTATCAACAATTCTTGAGGGGCAATGGCGAGCGGCGAACGAATGGTGGAGATGGGAATGGATACCACTCACACTAAAATCTTCCGCAGTAAGTTTAAGTAAAATCATGTATATGTCTATATGATTCAAAAGTTTCAAGCATGTATGTTTGAAAAGTATATGTACATATGTATGTTAAGGAAACCGAGGTTGTAGCTAACAACCCTAGTCTTGAGTATTTAAGTTTTAGAACGTTGCAACAGTGCATGCAACAAATAAACGAATTTTAAACATGACGATTTAAATGATTGATTTTAAAAGGACTTTAAGATATACTTGAATTTAAGTTTTCTCATGAAATTTGTTTTAAAGTCAAATTAGATAGCTCGATTGAATTGGCTAGTTTTAGAAAAGCTTTTAAAGAGTATTTGAAACAAGAGTTCAAACGCTGCTCCATTTGAAGGATATTTCTAGAAGGTTTTATCTTAATTGAAATTAAGAAAAGCTTTAAGAAATTTAGTGATTCATTCTTTTGAAATTATTGTTACGAATTATGAAATTATTCATTCTTATATTAAAAAAAAAAATGTTCCACAAGTTTTAAGAAATCTCAGTAAGTACAAGTTAATTTCAACTACAGTGGCGGCCTCCTAGGAGGGTCTTCACAGTTAGTATCAGAGCCGGTATCCTGCCATCTTACTCCACGTCGTCACGCGTCTGCTTCGCCATAGTCCAAGTAAGTTAAAGTATGCTTATGTTAATTAGATTATAGTAGTTAATAGACACGGACGCCTATTTAACGAGCAACCAAAGGTTAATATGTTCGCACGATTAATATCGTCCTATCAGGGACCATTCAAGTCTAACCGCCCCAACATTTTACTGTGTTGTAATTCCTTGGGCTGACAAGACGATATCTAGATAAGTGCAATCGTTTGAGGTGACTTCTTTAATGATAGTTACTGGACTATGAAGCCAAGCAAAGTATTGGAGTCACGTACAACTGTTTGAAAGGAAACTACTACTGAGACTCCCTTTGAGGAAGTTTGTATGACTGCATCACTAGTAGCCGCTTTTCAACATGGATCCATAAAGAGGATCTAAATATGTAGCATAAAGGTGACACTAATAAGGAGATGAACGATGTAACACCGCTAAGTTAGATGTGGGTCACGCTCGACGACTATACATGTATATCCAGATGCGGTACAGGAAATAGAGCTTCAATATTAAGCAATACAAGCTTATGGTAGATGTTAAGCGACCCACTTAAGATACAATACACAATGATTGCTAGCTTTAAAATGTTTAGCAATCTCATAAAAAGTACCTATGTGTATAAATGTGTTGATAAGTTACTCACAAAGACTATAAGTTAAGACAAATGTAAAAGAGGTTCGAAATGTTGAGAATTTTATTTGGATATAGGTACAAGAACTAATGCAATGAGTTTAACTGTAAGTAGCAGTTTAACTGATAAGAAAAGAACACCTGAGGTCAGTGCTGAAACTTTGGACGGGCCGCCCGTGACCACCGAAAAGTCTGAATTTTTGCCCGATGATCGAACCCGATCTGCCCGAAAATTCGGGCTGCCCGACCTAACCCAAAAATTCACATGGACGGGCTTCGGGCAGAGGAAGCCTGCCCGTGCCCGGTCGGGCTGCCCGATGCCCGACCGACTGCCCAAAATTTTTTTTTTTTATATTATATTTTTATGTTGTTGAAATAAGTATTTGTATAATTACAATGTGTAATTGTGTATATTACAATTTGAAATATGAAATGAACACACGACACAAACGAACTATATAAAAAAATTTACTTCTTCATTGATTTTTAAATTTGTAATTCATGATTGTCTCATT
>NW_010358179.1:321304-321773 GCF_000414095.1 Morus notabilis | reverse complement strand
GAACTTACAAAGTCTATACAAGATTACAATAAACACTATACAAATTAGAAATTACAAAGTAAATAAATATTTACAAAGAAATTATCAAGATGAAGCAGAAGGATCATCTTGAAAATTAAAAGTTAATCTATTAAATTCGTCATCCATTCTTGGTTTGCCGGTGAGATTGTATCGTGTAAGCGTTGGTCGGAACGGTCCCAATCCTTGATGCACACCAAAGCTTCAACAATATCCTGCTGCAATGCGTTTCTCCGTTCTTCAAGTATTCGGCCGGTTGTACTGAATGCTTGTTCGGCTGCAACGGTGGAGACCGGGATTGAAAAAATATCCATTGCCAGTCGTGTTAGGATCGGCCAAGTTAATGCTCGTGCCCTCCACCACTCAACCAAATCAAACACCTCACTACTGTCTACAACTAAGCCCTCACTCAGGTACACCATTAACTCGTTGAATCCGCCGCCACCTCTTG